>NW_019213228.1:0-140856 GCF_002532875.2 Varroa jacobsoni | reverse complement strand
TATACCCATGATATAAGGAAACAACCGTCTTGTTACGAATATCATCTCAGGCATACAAATGTATCATTCCCTTGAATAACAAGAGGATCGTACATTTATTTGTATGCCAGTACGTGCTTCTTGGATCCTATTATTTCATATCTGGCTTGTATTATATAATACGTTCTTATTAGCTTAACTGCCTGTCGATAGCGGCTTCATGTAGAACAAAAAGGCTACTATGTGAAACCGAGTGACCGATGAATATCAATTCAGAACTATGAGAAGAAGACATGGCCATTTTGACCAAAGTAATACAAATGAAAAAATTATTAAAAGCGTTCCATATGCGACCAGCTCAAGAATACAATAGCAGTTAGACAAATAGAAACTTGATTAGGCCCTATTAAATAATACGGTCCTCTCACTAGATGGAGCCAATCAAGAATAGTGCTAGTGGTCTCATTAAGCAAATCTAAATCTTTTGTAGACATGAACTGTTACTGAAGTGCACTTGAGTGCCTATGAGCGTGAGCTGCCGTCGTTTAAGCCATCCGTTTAACGAAGATTATCTTCATTGTCCGAAGACTGTTAAGGCCGTCAAAAAAGCACCAGCAACTGAGAAACAAATTATAAAGCTACAAAGCACCCTTTGCGCTGGATGGACTAATATATTACGATAATGATAACAACGGAATGAGCGGATATTTTTTCACACGGTTTGTTGTAAAAAACGCAGACTTTTTTCACAGTGTCGATCGTATACCAGTAAAGCTCTGTTCATCGAAATGTAATTTCTATTAATCTTTCGACGACAAACAAGGCATTTCTCCCATACGAGTCATCGCCATATTCGAAAACGTTCTGGCATACACCTGTACATAAGCGCAAAAATGTTATTATATCTAGTTGCAAGCCTTCTGTTGGCCTGGTTTGCTGAAGCACATTGTTTTTAGTTGTTTTCCTGTTCCACTCCACGAAGTATGCACTTCGCTATCACGGCCATTTCCTATCCCACTCCACAGGTTGTTTGTCTATTTTATTGCCATCTGTCTTCTGGCCTCCCTTACATGATTACTCCATGTCTTCTAAGTCGTCTTCTAACATCCGAACCTTGGCTAGTGGAAGGTTTATATGTTCTCGTCTTGTTTTTATTGTCCCACGGTAGTTTTGTCCCTATAAATTATTTTGACGCCGCGGTGCAGCCATCGGACTCGGCTAAGCTGGCAAACATAGCTACTAGATTAGATTTATTCAAAATAAAAAAGAAAAGAAGATCATCAGCGATTGGTCGACTAAGATTTGCCGGCCGCTATATACTATTTCTATGCTTATCACTACCGTTACAGACTTGGTAAGTCCCGCAAACGGAGGACTACTATTACAATCGCTAGCAACAGCGCGGTCCACTCTCACTTGCCCCCTCCGCTAGTTATGACCACTCACTGCCTGCTACTCGGCCAGTTTAAAACTGTGGCCTGCTTGCTTGCCTGCACCAACAGCAGTAGCGGCAGTGTTGCAATAAAGTAGAAATGGTTGCCGCGAACGCTATTTCGACGACGGAGACGGAGCCTCCCCGAATGGCCAGAAATGAGCTCGGCGCTACGTTGTTGCATGATGATTGCTGATGACTGCAACAAATGCACAAAGATGGTTTTGGTTTATATCTCTGAATCGCTGCAGTTTTGTTCCGCTAGCGGAGCAAAAAAGAATAGAACACAGAAAGGTGGATGAGCAGCGGCCTGAGGGAGGGCCTGAAAATGTCCATCGACAATGGTGATGATGCGGTGACAAAAAAGAAGACACAAGCAGCGACCGACGACCGGTGACCATCGGTGCCAAACGAGAAGATGATAAAGGGAAAAATGATAACAATAAAATGAAATCAACTACTAACGTATCTCAACAACTTCAACCTAAACAACCTGACCATTATTATTATTGTTATCGTAGACCTCATTTTTACGGTAAAAGATAGTACAATAAATGAAAGTACATTACTCATCTTCATTTTTGCTACCTATTACAACTTTCTATGGTTATCGTTATCATTATGATTACCACTATTTATATAGAGTTACCCAGTGAGTGCTGCATTGCTGCATCTTGCAACCATGAAACGTATCCCGACCAACATCAGCGGACAGATAACACGTAACCGTTTGTCAAAAATCTAATAATAGTAAATCGCCAGTGAATTTATACATTGTGTTAGTTAGATGAACATATTATATACATATTTTTATTTACTGTAAAATATGTACAGTGCTAGGTACAATGCCAGCCATCGAAATTTGCCGTCCTATTATCACAATTAATAATAGACAATCATCGGCAAAATGTTCGAAAGACACGATATGACTAGAGCTTTGCGCTGGCCTATACATTCTGCACACGTATTCTGAGGTTGTCCACCTCCCAATGGAGTCTCTGCGTTTAGGCCATTTTATAAATACATAGCTGGCGTGCACTGAACGAATTTGAATGTCGTCTTCTTTCTCAGTCTCAGTCGTACTTCGAAGTACAGGGTTCTACAATCATTTAAAACGTCACCGGTCCATTACAATATCTCGTCGTCGTTGGTACTTAATCGCTGAGACTAGCAAGGCTTGGTCAAGGCGAAATGCTAACATCAGCAAACAAAGGTACAATTTGCAGCTTAACAAACTAACTCGTCTATACGATGTGGTGATGGAAGTAGAGTCATTTCATTAGTCGAACCCGGGAACTTCCTTTAGATATATGTATATATGTTAATTATTATAACTTTATATTAATAATCTGGTACACCAATGCTTATTCAACCCTGTAGTGGCAAGCGCATCCTCAATGCTCGTGTGATGATACAACAGTGCTGAAAAAGATATCTATTTTTTATGCTGGAACAGGAACGAGAAAAGTAAGACGATCCGGCAGACAAGCTAGTGGTGATGCACGTCCGGCACGCGAACATGCGAGTGCAACAGAAAATCTATGGCCAGCTATTGGCTGTCGTTCGATTGTCCATAAAAGCTATTGATGTCAACGCACATAGCGGTTTCGGACGTGAACGTTTCGAACAACTTGGTTAGTCACACGCAAACGCATTACGCAAGATGGGCCCTCCTTCCCAAAACGACTATCGGCTCGTTCGTAATGATTGCTGAAAGTCAGAGGCGCACTCGATTAGACTCGGCCTTTGCCGCTTTGTCTGCCTGTTGTGGTCTGTTTCTTGTAAGGGATAATGGCCATACTATGACGCATCTGAAAGCTAAATGATGAACATGGATCAAACGTTCAGCTTCGAATTGCTTCTTTGCCAGAAAAGTAAAAAAGCGAAGAGTAGAAGTGGACGAAGGGGAGAAAGCATCCACATCAGCATCAAAGTAATAGCGATTACATCGATGTGCTTCGATTTTTCAAAGACTTGAATAAGGCAAAACGGATGGCTTTGGTCTATTGCCACCGCATCAGTGGCAAGCAAACTAACATACATTACAGACGCCATGGCTTTGACGGGCGTCTCTGGACGACAACTTCCATTAAATGGGCTTGCTCATGTGAAACGTGTTCTGTATTACCACGATGTCGATCAATTGTGTGCTATTAACCACTATAGTGTACGATTGATTTGCACGCGTGCTAATTTCCAACGGCACAGATAATATCTGTGTCGGAACACAACAACAATACCACGTGTGATACCCTATCTTCTATGCATGGCATAGTGTAGATGTGGAAATAACTTTCGGCGTTGTAAAACATATAGCACTGTGTATGAGCCTTGTTAGTATAGCTTGACTGTTAACATCTGTCGACGTTTCTTGTCATTGGAACAGCAACGGGACGCAAGCCATTAAGTGCTGAAGCCGAACGTTTATGTGTCAAACGGCCTAAATCCGTCGTAGAAGCATTATCTAACGATCCCCTGTCGTCTTCTTCCTTCTACCTAATTTTTCTTATCGGACACGTCATATCCGCAACTATACGCACACCACATATATACTACAATAGCAATAATAATTGCAAATCAATAGATTGCGCCGTAATTTACCAATTCAACTCTGTATGCAATGCTTTTCCCCTATGTAACTGATACTAGATCTTCTGCTGTTCCCATAATTTACCTTAAAAAATCTAGACAAGGATTAATAAGGCGGCCGTAACAGTTAAGGAAGCAAATACAATAGAAGGTTCTGTAGCACGAGAAGGCCTGTCTGAAGTCACAGTAAAGTCAGGATATATCATTTCCCGAATTCATGGTGTCTGTCGCAGCGACACAGGCTTCGTGAGAAGAACGTGGCCATTCCAGCTATAGTACTTACGTGGTCGTTGTTAATATCCGGATTGTATCTTTTTTTTTCGAAATCTGCAATTACCAACGATTTTTACTGACGGACAGTCTTGACACCGCTTATCGCACGTCCAAGGAATGACATCACCAAATGACTTGCGGCGCTACCGACCAGCGCTACTGCGTACCCTGTATGCTCTCAGCTTTCTTCGCGCACTTACACGCGTCTCGCTGGATATGTGGATAACGTGCTTTATCTATATGCTTATACGGTAATATCATGAATAGTAAACTTCCTTAAAATGAAACAGTAATCACAGATACAATCTGGTCTACGTGCAAGTACGAAAATGTCAACGAATATGCTTTAATGGACATAGTGAAGAAGCGTAATTTAATCATATCGTCTTGCCATTGGTATTAAGCTGTGATATACGTATGTGTTGCAGTTAATTATTTCATTGATATTATACGCAAAAATCCAATGACGAAAGAAACGGCAAATCCGTTAAAATATATCTAATTTTTATAAAGGTTGTATCATCGACTGTGGTCGGGCTTGTCGATATTCGACTATAAAGAGTTTCGCTGTTACTCGGAACGAATGATGATTACTCAGAGTGACTGAATCCAGAAGAGCTTTCCAAGGAAGTCCTGTGGAATAAAACTAAAAAAGACACTTACATAATTTCGATTTGTTTCGATTGACACATTATTATTTCTGCTTTTTGCTATTATAGAAAGCAGCGTAATGCATCGTATTATTATTATTATCAACACCACCGTCAACAGGGTTGTTATCATCAATGCCAATTCATAGCAAAGTTGCTATCCTTTGGGACATATTCAGAGCTATGAGCTATGGCAAAGGAGTCTTCAAAACAGGGGTAGTCGATTCCTCTTTTAAATTGTATATTTGCGTAATGGCCCCTCCGAGACGCTGCCTTACCCAGCGGGCACCAACATTTCCGCAGTTTATAGCAGATTATAGCAAAATGTCACCTAAAAATCCGAGTTTTATACTTAACTTCAACGACGCTTCGAGGAAATGACAACGCGCATGGGTTGGAAAGCTAAGATTTGAAGGTTCAGATATGAACTAAGACTATATAATGATAGCTACTTGCAGTAAAGTCGAATATTCCAAATAATAATATCAAATAGACCCCCAGCAACGGGACACAGCCGCGCAGTTAAACGACTGTAACCCAAAGCGGTGTCAGAGTTCATATCCTGTAAAAATCTCGTAGTTAACGCCGAACGCTGTCATGTTCAAAAGCACCTGTAACATAAGGGAGTGGATGAAAACGAAGAGGATCCAGAGCTTAATACCACCATTATCAACAGCACTAGCAACAGTATCGTTACATCGGACCAGGTCAACAAAAATTAAAGTCGACATTTTTTTGTCGGAACAAACCTTTGCCATTATAGACCACACGCGCTGCTGGTGCCTTTCTGGTGCTTGCCATGTTGTTGCTCCATGCTTTGGTGTTGTCCATACCTGCTCAACGCTGATCATCCTTACAACGAATAAAGGAGGGCGGGTGGGCAAGCAAGCACGTATACCGAAGTACAGACGGAAAATAATCCGCTTGCTACATAATACCTACCACTATGACCGCCATAAGAACGACAATTGTTAACGAGCTACAAGACATTTGAAAACGCAGTAGGAAATCAAAATTGCTAATACTAGAGTAAGCCTTTTGCACACAATTATAGAGGAGGGCTCAGCGGCAAAACAAAATACTAGCCGTTTTATTACATATGGGGCAAAAAGTTCGGTCTGATGCACTATTCACTGGACATACAAACGCGTCGACCACTTTTCGTTAAACCGTTATAATAATAATAACATAAAAAATGACAAATGTCTTCCGCCTCGTTTTGACAAGGCGTCGCGTGCACGGTTTAGATCCTCCGCAGGAACGATGGTGGAAGTTACAATGCCAAAGACAATGGTAGCGGTAACATCTCCCTCAATGATGTTTTGACAAAGCCAAATTGCCGATAATGGTACGCACTCACAGAATAGATTCTAATGCTCATGCCGCTATTACTACGCATTAATCTACTCTTTTCATGATTCTCGTTGGTATTTTTTTCTAATATAATGGTTTCCGCTTTCGAACAGTGATTCCAACAAGGAGTCGATGAACTGCACACGAATATACACGCGAAGGAGAAGCTGACACGGAAAACAAAGCCAACGATATATGTCATTGCACAACATATTTATGCTGTCTTTTTTGGTCGTTATTCCTCTTTTAATATATTTGTTTCGTCTGTAAAGCTTGCTATAATTATCTACAGGTACCGGACAACATAATTGCAACTGCTTCTATGCACAGAAGACATGTGGTTCTTGTCGCGAATCTGATAACCCACATTTATGTTGTGGCACTATTTGGAAGACGCTGAGTAGATGATACCACTAGGCTAATTTGATTTAACCTAGCCCTGTGCTGTAGGACAGCCTGTGCCAGTTGGTAAATAAAAGTTGTAAATGTATAGTATATGCAGTGTGGCCCGCGCTAAACCTCGTTTCAAAAACGTATAAGTATTATCCATCTAAACGTTTTTGTTTTTCTAAACATTTGATTTTTATTTCATATGAACAGTGGCTATCTTCTATTCATTATTATATCGACATTTTTTCATTTATAGGACCATTTGGTAATAAACACACCAGACATATGTATACTACATATAATAGCGTTGATGGAACTGTGACTCATAATGGCAGTCATGAAATGGTCTTCACAGATTTGTCACGTCACTGGTACCCATTTTCGTATCGATGTTTACAATTCGTCAGAATGTGACAATTGTACTACGTAGAAGAAAAGACGCAACGAGATTTGCTCTGCGTTCAATTTGATGCAAAGCCTCGCATATTACCCATGCCAAGTCTTCGCTAAGGGAAAACAATGCGTCGAGGAAACCGAAGTCTTCCATTTTCCCTCACATTGCGCCTGCGCGTTACCTGCACACAAGCAGGACATCTTCGCAGTTCTACGTTTAAAGAACGGTTTAATTTCCTCGCCATTGGGCAAATATTGCTTAACCAACAATATTATTAAAACTCAAGCTTGTCGAACCTTGGTTCCTTTGACAAAGTGACTAATTGTTGTTGCGTCGCCTGCTGGTTGTTACCTCCCTGAAGCCCTCCCTTATCCGCTTGAACAAGCGTCATTCAATCAATTCAGCAGCGGTGACTGTAAGTGGCCGACGCCAGCCAGCAAAACAGACAGCTTCTCTTAGGCTTTACTTAATCTTAACGCTCTCGTGGCTGGAAAGCCATAACAACATCAATAACCGCCGCGACGACATTACGGCAAGAGAAACGACATACAAAAACAACATCAGCGGTTCAGTTGTCTGTCAACATCAACATCATGATCATTGCGCACACCATCTACGGGTGATAATAACGGTGTTGTTGTCTGATCTATTTATCTGATATAAGAGTCATACGTGTGGACCAGCCAAGCGTGAGCAGTACGAAGGCAACCGATCAACACACAGCTAGCTATGCGAGCTCAAACGTTTTGCACACATCTGTCAAAAACACATACACATCTAAAAATGCACATTCACATGAACGGATAGAGCTGTCATCATGATTTATGACAATAATTGATACGATTGACACGGAAATAGCTACGCCAACCGTCGCGTTTGTTCAAGTCACTGCCATAGACGGCAACGCTCTTCGACGTCTGCCCACATAAAAGTCGTCTAGAAGCAGACAGGTAAAAATTAAACATATCCAAAAGCGGATACTACACCAAATAGCGTCCAATAGCGTCCACTCCGACACAAGGGGCGCGCATAGCAAAACTACACGCATACACGAAGCTCGTCCCCGAAAAAAGCAGCAGCGATGAACAGAGCGCCGTCGAGCACTCGTAGCTACTCCAACATCCCGGGCCCTTTATCTTGTCATCATTAGCCCTCAGCGAGGGGCTTATGTCTAAGTTTGCTCATGTTGCTGGACACGTCTTTATCAGTGTGTCACTTGAGGCCGGTAGATATTATCCACTCCTGATTTCCTTGATTTGATTATAAATATGTGTCATTGTGTTGATCAAAGTCGAACTTATAAGCACTTATGTAACTTATAAGCAACAATGTCTCACGTTACATTATCCACAGACAGGTCCCCTGATAACGTCGGAAAAATCCTTGCAGATTATATGAAGCGAAATCCAAACTGACCATTTCCAATCATGTTTAGTAGCATTGTACACATGCGCCATTATTACGTATATGATTGTAAGTGATGCCGTTTCGGGAAGAATCCTGTTCCACTATATTCTGTAAACTGTACCTTGATTCTACAAGCCAGTTAACATGGCTTTCTGGGCGGCTTCGACCATGCTCACACCACTTAACCGAGCTTGGCGTAATCAACAGTAGGATTTCACGGATGCAGTCTTCCAATTTTAACAGAAGATACCATTACAGCTGTGAGTCGTCGTGTATATGCGAGCATGCCTGATTGTGGCTCCGTGTCAAACATAGTTTACATATGAGGCCAACTATAGAAGATGCACACGAAAATGCTAGCTATTCGACTACTCCAATTTCCACAATCTTCACGTCATACATTTACGAAAGAAAAAAGTTTAGTCCATGTTGTACACTAGCAAATGAGATAAAATATCAAAACTACGATTGTTTTTGTTTACCAAATCAATTTTGTCGTGGTAAGGAGGTTTCTGTTTTACCTTTCCAGAAGAAGCGCCGCCTTGGCAGTAGCATTCGATGACGCACAAATACACCGCGCAGTCAGGGACTGTGCAGACCTCAAATGTATTTTCCGCAACAACTTACGCAAGTACGCATTTCACTCACAAAACTATTTCTACTTTCGCACTTCGACACGCGGCAATCGTGAATACTTTGCAATATACACACAGTCTATTAACTTGTTTTGGGCCGAATGGCTTGATTTTAAATTCGATTTTCGTACAGTATGACAGAAAGGCATCATATGATGCCTACTGAATAGGCTTCGTTGGCATCCAAGAGAAAGTTCCAACCGTATCCTGGCGAAGAGGTTCATTACAATATTGAAATCACTTGTCGCAAAACGGCATTATAGAGAGGACCGGCCAAACAGAGGATAGCTTGTGCACAGCATTTTTTTTCGATAGGCCATTCGACTTCGCCTCTATTTTTCGTACCTTTAGTTATTAAAGTAATACGTATTATTCAGAAACTAAACGTACTGTTTGGCATACCCCACCGTTTGCATTTTCTTTTGTTAACTCTGCACTCGCTCTTTTGGTACGTAATCGAAACGCGATCATTTCATGCAACAAATTCATATTATTTGTACTGCTATCGTGTTTATGCCATCAAACGAAATGTGGCGGCTTGCCACCGTTCGCTTCTCTTAGAGCCTTTGCAGTGAGGTAACTAGGTCCCGTCGTCGTCGTCTTCGTCATCGCCGCATAAAATATCAGCAATACGGTATCACCTCGTCCGCACGCTTAAATCGAATACTCCAGCAGCAGCGGCAGAAGCCATCAAAGCCCGTGGAAAGCTGTTTCGAGTCGAAGAGCATCGTTTTCAATTTCAATCGCTGCTTCTGTAGCGCCGTTTAAGGCAGTGTTAGCGGGCTTCTCGCTGTCCACATTCATTTCCGCCGCCTTTTACAGTGGTAAGTGACGGAGCCAGATGGAGCAGTGAAATTTCAACAATTGCAGCCATTTTTGTTTTCGGTAACGGGTCTTGCAGTCGCTTCGGAGCCTGAAACAGTAGTCGTTTGCTGTCAAACGCGGACCAACTATTTTGCGGACCAGTCGGCTAACAACTGACTGACCGACCGACCGACCGACCGACTGACAGACAGACTTATAGACCAATCAGGTAAAACAGCAACCATCTATTCCTTCGTTCATGGTTACCTCTGCTATTCTGGCTACCATCACTGTGCTAGTGGAAACGCTAATCTTGAGGAGCATGTTTGTTGCTTATTTGACTGCTAAGCGACTAGGTAGGGACCATGGTGTCCAGAGTTGTCCTGGAAGAAGTAATGCTAGTATTGGCAATGTCGTCGCTTATGCAATCTGCTTCAGTGAAGGTGGTCACAGCCCCAGTGCTGCACGTACGCAGTGATGGAGACACCGATAAACGAGCGAATGAACGGATGGATGGATGAACGTGCGGGCGGGCGGTCAATCGATGAGCCATCCAGTCAATCAATATTTTGATACCTAGACCACTGAATCTATTACCTCATCACCCTACTATCCAGTTCAGCCTTCATTCAGTACCCATCACCCTTCTATATCTATAATATGTAAAATACGTATGAAGTCATTCTGAGCGTTCGGCGATCGCCGGTATTACTACTACTCTCAGTGCTGCCGATAGTACCAGTGAAAATGGTAATGCCATTTTTTAGTTTTCACAAACGTCGCTGCTCACCTGTCGCCTGGAGACTTTTCGCCGGCCCAACAACAATCTACACAAAAGTAACGTTTCGCCTATCGAGCCAAGCGACCACCACCATCACCGCCGCCGTTAATACCAGTACCTTTTCCTGCAGGTTTACGGTGAACTGTTCAAACTGCCGCTGACGCTTGGCGTTAGTTACTGCCACTACTGCATCGGCAGCTCGGTTACTCTCGTCAACTTTCTCAACGACATGAAGCATTTGTCCATCTAATGTTTGCTCCGTCCTCTACTCCCTGTGCCCATCCCCAGCACTAGGGGCTTATGGCAATCACAGCTGCAGCGGCAGCAGTCCCCAATTCGCCCAAATAGGAAGAACTTGATGAGATCTTTTCTACCTCCCTTGAGCCTTTTCGCATCGTTCAAGCTACCAAGATTTTCCTGTCTCGTCTGTTGATCTTGGGGACTCATGAAACTCTCCGACACGTACGTATACTCGTTGCTTCATTATTTCTCGCGTTCGCACCAGTCGTTCAAACGGCCACGGCAATGGCAATGTGTCGCGTCGCTCGTATCGCATAAGCAGGACGAGATCGGCCGGCGTGACGATATCATACAGTGGATAAAAAATGTAAACTGTTACTAACATGAAATATGAAAAAGAAGATACATGCGTTATTTCGTCTTCGACTAAAAGCGATAACAGAAGCCAGACTAGCTTCCGTCACTGTCACTGCCGCCACCGCCGCCGCCGTAACCGCCACCACAGCAGCAGAAATAACGATAACCGCATTCATCTGATCTGTTAACTGGTCACTTATAAAGCCTACGTAACCGAAGAATACACGCTTTGTGCCAGTTCAGATCACATAGGACGATCGAAGCAAAAAACGTACACAACGAGAATTCATATACGTCAGAACGCTGGTTTGGTCGTGACAAACAACAGCGCACCAAACGCTGGTGATAACAACACTGATGACGACGGTGAACTGACCACAGAAGCGGTTTCTGTTTACAGGACAATCCGCAGCGGAACTGACATCTGCTATAGCACGGAGCAGAATTTGTCAGTACGTCCCTCGCTCAGTGCAGTCAGTCAACGTCAATCAAGTTAAACGTTTCAGAGATGATAACGATGATTTTCAGAATAGCACATTGGGAAAGATTCGGCATTCCCATCCTCTTAGTTCGATTTGTTGCTTAAAAAGCCACAATAACTTCAATGACAGCCTTAATACCTGGTCCGATCGAACGACAAATCTTACCCCACAAATATCATCTGCAGCGAAAGTTCCGCTACGGCATACAGAACAAAGACTGCAAACGAAGACCTCAAAAATCGCAAGCAACGTAACATCAATGATAGAAACAACTACAATCAGGGACTAAACAAAAGGGTATTGGCTACGTTTCATGATGCACAAACGCTGGCACTAAGTACAAAGTTATAGGGTAAAGATGTCGTGAATAACGGCCGCACGAGGGGGCTTGCAAACGGGTCCACAAATAAAATGATAGACACAGCAGATGAGGCAGAGTAATGCTGAATAGGAAAGTGAAGTCTAGAGTTATTTTTTAGCCGAAAACAATCTAATTAACCACCAAATCCTATGCTATGATATATACGTTAAGTACAATCATATCGCTTGTAATTGCCACAACCTCTTTCTACGCGTACCCATCATGTGTCCCTACTTCGACACAGCATATTCGACACAAATGTTATGGGGATAATGGAATCACAGTACCATCGTATAGCGAGTCGTACTATAGACAATAGATCACAAAAGGATAATGAAACAAAGCAGGTCCGCAGAGTCAGTGTGCGTGGAGAGTAAGCGTGTTTAGCAACGGCTAGCGCTTCCGGGTGGTACATACGCAACACACCGAGAACAATCACCTCATAGCTGTGGGAACGAGGCCCAAATGTGGGGCATCCAGTTGAATTCTTTTAATGGCCTCACTAGCCATACGACTAAGCCTCACTGTACACTCAGAGTACGGGATTCTGCGAGGGTATTGCTGACTCACTGCTTCGGCTACGAGTGGTAACAGCAGCGGTTTGTGTGGGACGGCGTTGAAACGCATCAACTGTTTTTTAATGCAGATCAGGTTTCGATAGAGATGTGCTCTCGCTTACGAACGCACAATGCCAGACATACAAAGACTGCTGGTGGACGAAGTATAGACATGTACCATATAAAGTATCGCTTTCTTGTGCATGTGTACTTGACCAAGATTTACTCTGGGATGAGAGCACTTGACAAGTGTATTAACTGGAATACGATGAAGGCAATTCTCCTTACTGAGATGTTAAGACACAAGCAATCGTACGCGGAACACGATAAAGTTGAGATTGCGTCTGGCGCACTACCACGTCTAAATAAAAAGTTCTGAGTTTCACGTTTGAAACTGCTGTTGTGCACAAAATTTACTATCGGCACGACACGAAGTGTGCCGATGTCCAGTGTCGAATTTAGCCCACCTGACGTGTCCCTAATTTGATAGGCAATCACATTGCCACTGTACACTACGTACTAGCGTACGGTCTAGTACATCTAGGCAATGATAAACACTCCATTATTTACAAAAAAAATTATAGTTGTGGCGCCACACATAGCCAAGTTGTGTAGCATATTGAACTAACCTAACCTAACCTCGACTAATACGATGGCTGGCTATTACTGATAGTTTGAATGTTTGCATAATCATTTGTTTATTGTAGGGTGACATTACTCGAATGCATACAGACAGGTAAGAGCTATTCAGACTAACATAATCGAAACCTTGACCGACAATGAACAGATGTATCATTTCAGCAACCTAGCGGCAGCAGCGGCAGGGCTAAATTGACGACCATTAATTTTGTCAATCATATAAACTCTCAGCTATCAAGTGAGTGACACTCTTTGCTTCGTAGTGCCTTTAACGTATTGTTACCGAAAAGCGTTATCAGCTGAATCGACTGCCTCCGATGGAGAATGAACATCAACAAGCAATACGGTGCAGTAACGCTATCCATCTACGAAGACAAGACTCGATATCGTCAGCGCTATATTGGCAACAGTGTTCAACGAAGCATCTCAAGTCACACATAATCAATGTCTAATTTGAGATATAAAAACTCATATATCAGGGTTGGAAAATCACTGTGAAACAGAACCTTGCTTTTGCTATAATTGCTGCTACTATTGGCCTGTTTACTTTTGATATTCTGTCTGTTTGGGCAAACCAATAGAAAAGCAGCTTTAACCGCATTGTAGCTTTTCATTCGTATTGATCAGATCAAATATATGGAACATGTAATTCTTTGTTTAGCTTGATCCGATTAAGATTAGTGGATGTTAAGGAGACGGGTGTAAAGTTTAGAATATCAGAGTTACCTCCAAAACATCGGCACCCTACATCATCAATGGTCATATCGGAAAAACACGCAAAAACTTCCGTACGGGTCAGCATGAAACAAAGGAAATAACACCGTAACGGTAGTCCGTCGTGCAGCGTCAAATGGTAAACGCTAGCTACTCCTCTTCGTCGATCTGGATTACCATGTCGATTCTTAACTTGTCTTCGATAGGTTTTTCAGTGTATCAGCTTTTTGTTTTTTGCCTCCCATCATCTTAGATGAAAGCAGGAATTACTTTATGCTCAGCTTGCTATTGCTACCGCTCAAAAAGACGAAGACGGTCTGGCCACTGCTGCATGATAGCGCAGTTCCGCAGCTCCAAATGATGCTAGCTTTGCTATCTTATGTTAACAACGCGATCGCCAAACACTTGCTCTTGCATAACTGCCTAACGTATTCTATATGAAAAATGATGAAGTACAGAACCGCCGACAATGAACGAGAAGCCAGTATAAGCGAAAGTAAAGCAAACTGTGCTTACTGAAGACGTCTTAAAAATTTATTTCTGTCGACTTGAGTCGTGGCCGACTACTTATGTACTTAGGCTCATTGAACATGACACCCAAGAGCAACGATGCCGACGACAAAATAATAACCGCATAAACAGTAAGACAACGGTGATAGCGAAGCGTAAACCTTGTCGATTCCCTATTTCACTTCGAATAAACCTACAGAAAGGTTAAAAGGCATTTACTGCTGCCATTATTAATACGTCACACATGAAGACACGTGGCAAGAAGAATCAATATAGTCAAACAATTACATGATCGCCTTACGCCTTAGCTATTACGCTAATGAAGGCGCCAGCAGTCCACGCTAGGATCCTAGCGTCGACTAATACCGTTAAAATAACAAACAAAGTAAAACCGACGATACAACAACAACAACAACAACAACAAAAAGGACGATGACGCTAAAAGCAACAACATGCCAGATGTATTTAATGGTTTGAGAAAAAGTTACAAAACATATAAACTGAACTTCATTGTAATAAATTAGCACATCTTATGTCCTAACTTTAGTGTATATACTATTATGCATATTATGCTCGGTACATAGAAAATTCGGCATATCTTCTCGATAATTGTTACGTTAACAGTTCCCTTTATATATGCATTCTATCCAAATGCCTATATTATCAGTCTATAAAAACCAGCCGAAAACGGGACAAAATGCTGGATAACTCTTGTAAAACGGTAAAGGAGCAAAGTGACCAATATTTAACGCTTCTTGGCTGCTGTACGAATCATCAAAAGGAAGGAGTCACCGTAGTCGAATCAGCTGTTGGAAAGAGGCAAATGAATCACACACAGTTATCAGATGTATGTATGTGGATACAGGCAGGGAGACAAATACAAACAAGCAAAGTGACGCTCGTGGCCGAACAGCCCCTGTTTCGTTCACGGAATAGAAAAACAGTTATGATTCTACTTTTGGCACTTCGGTCATTTTTATCATATACTATTATTACTATACATTTTAAGCTTTCATGCGAACTCCGCTGTTTCCATTAGTATGCAGTGCTATAGAAAACACCCTGTTTTAGTTGCAACTAAAACGAACTTCAACATCATAAGAAAGCATATGTGCTATTATATATATATGGGCTCGACTTGCCCATATGCAAACCATGGGGTCTCGAGGGCTCGGACAGATATAGCTTCCTATTAAGGAATTATTGAGAACATACATTAGCCCCGAAGTAAACACGATATCAGTGAACAGCTGGTTCCCGATGATATTACGTTTAATATTAATAAGCAAAGCTATTACGTGTGAAGCATACTCAGTCCGATTAGCTTCAACCGCATTAAATTATTGAATATCAAATTCATGATAGGTTATAAGGTGTATAGCCAGTACCTTAGCCTATCAGCTATTGTGTGTGTTTTAAGAGCCTGATTTGTGACAGATGTTTATTAGCTAAACAATATCGACTTAGCTTTTTTTAAAGGTGAAGGTCGATATTACGTTTTTTATTAATAACCAACACTGCAAATTTTAAACCTTGTAAAATATATATACATATATAGATCAAAAGGATGCTTACGGAAGGAAGCGACTTCTGAATTAAGCGTTTCTTCTTTCTTTGAAATTAGTAACGTTTGTTTGTGTTACGCTGATATTTTCGTCTATTTTTCTATACATTTCATGTACTAGTAATATTACAATATGCAAGATACGAAGTTTTAAACGATAATATATTTGTATTAAGTAATTCGTTTCGTAATACCAAATGAAAAGAAAAAACAGTTTGACGTTAGTAGGTTTGAAGACCGCTGTTTCTATATTAAATAGACATTTCTGCACTTAAAGTTGTTCAGCTTAACCTTATAAGGATACTTAGCTCTGTTACTGCGTAGTGAATTATACTGATATTGCTGCAGGAGCTGGAACAGCCAGAACATCCCGACAACAACATTTTAGATGCATCCGCGAATCTTTAACTTTGCCGCAGTCAAAGCTGAGAGCAATATAAACCCATCAATTCAAATCATTACTGAACTTTTGAGTAAACGTAGACCGAACGGTAGATGGTACGTAGACACTTTTTGTATATTGTATACATCGAGGCATCGCACGAAGTAAATAAAAACCTGCAGCCTTTCAAATATGATTTTTGATAAAATTTTTAAACCGATATATATATGTAGTTTTTTCGTTCAACGATACTTTTATTACATTTATTTCCGGTAAGAGATTAGTTGTTTGACTCAGCTCAGTTGATAATGGAAAGTGCTGTTGGCCGATCAGCTATCTATTATATTTGGCTGCTACAGCAGCAGCAGTAGCAGCAACAGAGTCAACCAGTAACCCAGGAAGACGCGGCGACTAATTAGTCTTCACTCTTCCCAAGATACCGAGGAAAAACAACGACCAGATCGATATATCCGCGCGCGACACGGTATCCAAGAGATACGGGATTGGCCTCACCATTCGTGATAAGCATGGCGCACGTCGAAGATAACAGGTCTTGTTATCTGTTTCTACAATGTGTTAGTTAGTGGTACAGCAAAGACATGACGAGTTGTGGTCTCTTTATTCCGTAATCATTATCGAGAAACTTCGTTTTTTTTAGTAACACATTTTTTGTTGTTTAGCGGTTGTTGGCGACTTTCTTTTCTTAACTGGACAGCTGATATAGGCAGTTTTTTTTTCAAGTCTTTACACATTCAAAAAATCGATCAGTTACTTGGTACCCGTTTAATAAACACACCGGCTTCTGCCTTCCATGAAACATATACGGGTGTTATATATAGAAATAGGGTCGATTATTTTTTAAGACAACAAAGCCGATACAGGCATACAGCCAAATATATTTAGCTAACATACTCCACATTATTAGTTTAACGTAAGCTGAGCCGTTGAAGACAAACCGGCTTTTCACTCAAACTTCGTTACTTGATGTTTTCTCATTTTAATTACACAAAATTATATAAAACTAAAGCAGCTTGTATATTCAAATTAAATTTATAAGACATTTACAGCCTCTTTACAAAGACAAGACTCAAATGTTAGATAAGCGCGACTGATAAATGAGTTTTCTTTAAATAAATGTTCACGTCCACCCGAAACATCTACTTTTAATTATTATTTTTATCTTTTTATTTAATTATTATTATAAATAGCAGTTCTATACGTTATACTGAGTAGGCTACTCTATAGTGAAGCACCATAACGCCCACTCAGCAAACGCTCACCGCAGTTATTTGCTGCGCAACAACGCTTAAGCAGCTAAAGCCAGCACTAGAGATCATGGCTGTCCGCCCATTAATACTCCACAAAAATAATGATATTAGCCGAACAGCAGCAGCAGTAGCACTAGTGGATTCATTCCAGCTCGCTCCACTTATGCGTTGGTACAGCCATTATAAAATCAAATTGTTATGCAATGAGAAATCTGTCCTGCGTTAGACAGATGACTCTGATACGAAATAATATTGCACGAAGATAGGGCAAACTAGATTTCTTCCACACATTCAAGAAAGAAGATAACAGAAAAAAAAAGTAGTAACTGGACCATAATTATAACGAATCGGAAAAAAGTCCTTCTTTGCCGATTTGTCATCGAAATCAACTTCGGGCAATATACAATACACTGCGGACCGATGGGACCGGCTATGTGTAACTATATCCGTATGATATAACGCAGACATCACGGCCACACAGTAGCGATGGCAATGGTCTTCGCAACCGGAAGTGACACGAGGAAGATGATAGAACCCAATCGCTCGTCCCCGTAGGAGGCATCCAAACAAATCTATTAATTTTATCTTGTTGAAACACACACGGAAGCCGTAACATAGAAAATGTTTACTCAAAAGGCATTAAGGTTACGAAGTAACGCACGCACGAACACTAATCTGCATAGGCAATTCATACAAACGTATAAGGATATAGGCTTGCGTCATTGGTTTCGGTGATTGGTGATAATAATAACAAAATAAATAACAATAAAAATTACAGATATCAACATACATATCGTTACGCACTGCTAAGGTTCACCAGGAAATGTACCGATTGAATATGAACTATTAAACTTAAACAGCAGAGAACTTACGCACATTTTGATATCAGTTTTAACTCTTATAGCGAGTCTTTATGCTGGTAGACTCCTGCCAATACAATATAATGTTAATACAAAATTGTAACGAATCACCGTGATAGCATATATCAGCAACTTTATCTTAAAAAGGAATAAATATTTTGCTCGTTATATCTGTCGGAGGCCAAAAGAGCCATAATCATAGAATCGGCCCCAAATTCATAGATAATCGATCGTTGCCTGATAGCAGTACATATTGGTCGTAAGTGAACCTCCAGCGTAAATCGACACAAATTTTCTAGGATCGTACAGAGCAAACGCAAAACGTACCAAATAGAGGAGAAACGTAACTACCCATTTTGTAAGACCAAATAAGAGAGATATTCTTACCTTTTTTTTGTTAATGCTAAAAGCGCCTGGCGTCATATGCCACATTATCGGAAAGGTGATTTAAAAGAACTACAAGTCTAATTTAAAAAAACATGAGGGTAAACCGGAGTTTGTTTTTTTTTGCTATTTTATTATCAAATTTATGACCTTAGAAAAAAAAGAAGAGTCTAACAATATATACGATTTATTTTCGTTCGACTGCTGGTTTTTGCCCTTGCAAACCAAACGCGTGTAAGTTCAATCTAAAAATCTGTGTGAGCTTAAGGTGTCGGCGATTTTTCCTTGCCAGAACCTAAGGCGAATATGAACAGCAAAATTCGTGCACCAATAACATTAAACCAATAACCAATAACATTAAACAGATAATAAAGTCTCAGGGAAAAACAATGCATGTTCATCATATTTTTGGGATTTTTTTCACAGCGAAGAGCTCCGGATATCTATTATGTTGAGGCAATGTTCCTATATATAAAAATGCCATTGGTTTTTGTACAGATGAAGGCCATATTGATCTATTAGCATACGTTTTGCTCGTAACATCCGATTTTGGCTAAGGAAAACCAACGCAGCTTTCGAGTTGACTAAGTTCTACAGATATTTTAACAAACTAATAATATACGTTCAATGCAACGATTAAATAAGCTGTGTCTTCAACACTGCTAGCCCCAGCAGTTGCAGGTAGATCTCGTGTGACAAACATCATAGTCCCGGATTGGGCTACTAGAGTCAATTGTCACACAATCGACGATCAGCTGAAGAGTCAGCGTAGCATAGAGTCGATTCTCGATCAGTTTACTCTGGTAGAATTTTACTTCCGGATTCACTATAGAGATTAACTTAGTCAGATTTCAGAGACACATGCATGCATACTATACATTCAGCAGTTCTTTTCTGTTGGCTTAAACAAAAAGTAAGATTCACCTATATTCTCGATAACTTTCTCTCATCATAGACGACAATGACTCGGGGGAAATAATGTCTCCGGCGTTATGTCAGACGGCCACGATCTTATAAAAGAAAGATCCTGTAACTCGAATGAACTATGCATATTGATGCGGATTCCCTTCGCTTGAATTCGCCATTAAACTCAGCCAATATTCCAACGTACCCGTTTCACGCCACATTCTAGTACCACAACTACCCTCTTATACATGCTGATGTTAGCATACGCGTGACCATGAAAGTTCCAAAATAAATATTTACAACAATTAGTACGTACTGATTTCTGTAAATATATGTATAGTGTCTGTAACGACGTTCCTCAAGAACAGGTTTTCTTTTTTAATTTGAATACTATAGCTTTTCAGGTGAATTCTAGTTCAGCTAGCTGGTAGAAGAAAATAGAACAGCTTGAATGTTTTATTATTAGTTGGGTTCTCTCAAATGAATCAAATTCAGTAGATTATTAGTTCGATAGCAATAAACAACCACCAACAGCACGACCACACCTTTGAATTGTTATGTTACAAGAGAACAACCAAAGACCATGACGACCTGTTACCTTAAAACAAGTAAATTACTTACCGCCCACAGAATAGAGCTTCACAGAGGTGCCTCAAAAGAAGCAGCTTGTCTAACTACAAGACGGGTCGTTCATGGACAACAAAGAATGCTCCTGACAGCCCACAGTCCGTAGGCATTTGAACAACTTAGTACTAATAGCAGCTTACGGCCAGCTACCGAGAAAAAACGCGTCATAGATCAATCTATTAACTTGCCCGGGGGTTTTTATATGACGTTCCAAAATTCCTGGTACATCCCACTAGCGGTGTTCATACCTAAAATCATCAAGGTGTTTCACATATTCAGCCACATCCAGTTAGTACGACAACATGTTGACACAAGTTCCTGTTACTGCTAATCGTACTTCGTGCTGAGTCCGATAATTGTAAATCCGAATTATTGATGAACTGTTATATGTACTATATGTCCGGGCGTCCTGGTCGCCTGCGTTCAAGCAACATAAAACCGGAATTAAACGTAGTACTATACGTAATCTGGCCATTACTAAACAGTTTATACTGCTTTCATACACACATATATACACATGAACGGGCCACTCGTCCTAGTAATTTTATGCGCTGGAAAGCAATGCTAATCGACTCGTCATTACTAGTTCCAGATGGAACGAACGAACTAATGACGACAATGAGATGAGGGAAGGAGTAAAGAGTTCAAGCGAAGGCTAGCCAACCAGACAGACAAACTGCTAGGCCATCAGGATGAGCCGGAACTGCTTCTGTGACACTTCAGCAAACGCATAAAATCCGCAGTTTCGGCCACGTACCTAGGTAGTTATCATATTGTTGATGAACAATAAGTTAAACTCCACCATTAACATTCAGGTACAGACTTGGTGTTCTTCCATAATCCCACTAAATATAGTACAGTAATGTTGAAGCGCTGCAAATTAGGACGGATGTTTATTTTGCTTCATCCTTTTTTTTTTTTTTTTTTACTAACTTTCCCAGCCGACTTAAATGCTGCAGTAGCCTGTCTGTACAATTAATAGATTTAATTTGTGTACCACCAATCATGAGGACGACAGCTCGTCCGCGCCAGCACGGCCAACTCTTCCAGCCAAACGTTCTCGCCCGGGCAGGCGAACACAAATCGAGCAGTAATCGGCGCGCACACACACGCCCCGAACTAGTGTCTGCTTTATTGGCTGCATTGCTTTGACACTCATAATGTGCTTCTGCATCTCTTTTGTTCTGCTCGGCATCGTCGTCGCGGTACCCCTTGTCGTCGGAATCGCCGTCGTCATCGTCATACATCCGTTTTTCGTCGTCTCCACGTTAGTTTCTTCCCACGAACGTTACTTAAAACGACCCCGAGCCGAACACTACGTTGCTGTTGTACAACCGGGGGAGGGGGGAGGGGAGGGAGGCAGCCGAATGTAAAACTACCAGAACTACCATCATCGCCACGAGCGATCTATGGCCACAAGGGCTACAGGCTCCATACATAAGCACCGCACGGACGGAAAAACGAACGGACAGTAAGCGCGGTCGGTTGGCGAACAGGCAAGTAAGCCAGCAACAGACCAACACAGCTATCATCAAACGGCGAGCACTGCTGCATCGATAGAATTTCGCGTAGAACTACCGATAGAACAGCAGCTGTAATAGTAGCACTCGCAGCTCTGTGTTGCTGCCACCGTTGCTGCAGCAGAACTATCTCCGCAGCACACAGCAAACTATAATAACATCACAGCATAGCGGCGGCGGCAGCAGCAGCAGGAAAAAAAAGAATATTTGAATAGCGTCGTTGCTACTGCTGCTGCTGATATCAACTGTAACAGCGGAGAGAAGTGGAATGACGTTGGACGGTGGTCCCTCGATATTCGCTCGCTTGCTGTTGTTTGGTTGCATCGTTGCAACTAGCCACCACTTGAGCCGGCCGTTGCCTGTTATTGGCTCGTGGTCATGAGCATGGACGTGCTGCTGTCGGTTGGCAGTTGAACGGAAGAAGGCCGTCAACAGAGACAACGAGAAAGTAATGCTCACAACAGTCAGGTATATAGTTATAGCAGCAGCATCTGCTAAAATAGTAAAAATGAGTCCTCCAAAGCGACAACAGGCAAATACTTTGGAACAAGCATGCAACATCGAGGTCCTCCAGCCCCACTAGCAGCAAAAGAAATAAGCAATTCCCATAATGACACAGGAAGAGCAGCACCTGAGCGCCGGCAAAGCACTTCTCTGACATGTCCCACACGAACAACAACAACTACAAAAACAACAAACACAGAATATTAGAACAAACGAATAGTACCACAGGTAGCGTGGGACAGTATCACACAATATTGTTAAAAATACACGCAGAAAGCTAAATGAAAAGTAGTCTACACAATTGGTGATCATGTCGTATCAGCATTTTGCGACAACTTCAGATTCTGACTGATGCTTCCCCATCTCAGTCCTGATTAATATACTCTAATTCTGATATTAGGCAATCGCAACGTATTGCAACAACGCGCAAAAGGGGGAACCCAGCTGAGACAGAAAACTGAATAGAAGAACAGAAGCATCAAGGTGTGTGTCTGTGTACGCGTGTGTGCTAGGGATGGGGTCGATGCAACCGACACACGCGTCTGAGAGCACAATCGTCGTAATTGTTATGCATACATATATGATGCACACAAGGTTAGTGATCACACGCACAAACGAACAATCGCAGATATGCACAGTTACAATGGTAAGGTTTGTACGCGCGCGGTGACCGTTATCCAGATCAAGATGAGTCAGTCAATAGTGAACTGCGACTGTAATTGTGACAAATTCTGGAGTAGTAACGGTGGAATTATACGAGTGTTTCCGATAGTGTGCACACATGTATAGCATGTAAGAAACCAGGGCATGACGACCATACATAAGAACACAGAACAATACAGCCTGAGCGAGCAGGTAAGATAACAGACGAAGTGCAACAAAATACTGCCAGAGCAGCTAGTTGTGGTTAGTTTTTTGGGTGGCTCACATAACTCCCGCTCATGGCAGTATCGAATGAAGGCTGACCAGCCTATTCATAATCAATCGGAGCACCCCAACACTTTAATGATTAAAATCCTTTTATGAATACGAATATCATATAGATTTTGTTACCTACAAAACAACTCTTACTACAGTCTTGTGTCTTGATTTCGGTCATGACCGCAGAAAAGAATCGCGGCAAAAAGTGGTTAAACAACCAGCACCTAGAGCAGCTAAAGTTAGCGGAAAACCTCGTTCATAGATTGAGGATGAGGTTCTGCTAACCTAAAACATTTTTGCATTGTCCTTGGAAATAATCAAAACAGAATTAAAGTAGAAACTAACTCAAAAATGTTATAAACAGGAACGGCGGAATCAAGAAAAATACCACAAAGTTGCTTAAGATAGTTCTTATTATGAAAGTCCATAGCTGATATTGCTGATTGCTTTTATCGTACTGGCTAATCCTCCTCTCCTTGGCTCAACAAGTAAGCAAAATACTAGAAACAAAAGAGACAAAGACAGTCATCTTAAGTGCTCCCGGCCAGATACAAAAACAATGTTTTACACTTTCTAATCGCCCTGACCTATAAATTATAACAATAAAAAGATTACAATAAAAAAAAACAAATATTTTGTTTCAAGTGTTTCCGTTCTGCTATCGTACTTCCTAAGCGTTTGAATCAGTTTCTATTCCTCTGCGTTTTATTCAGTTCCTACCTTTTTATCATCTCCCGCTGTAGCAACGACTTTTCCACTTTTTCGTCCTATGGAAATGCAGTTCACAACGGCGCCGTGTGCGACAAATTCGTGCACTTTCGTTGCCCGTCGTGCTGCACAAGCCATCGCACAGGACCGTCAAAGACAACCCCTTGACACACTAACGATACTGGCTCAGACCACTAACCAAAAATCCAATGAGTCTAGTTTAGTTCCTTTCCTTGAAGAACTTCACTTAAATTTCCCCCAGCCAAACAGTTTTTCTGCTGTTGTATAACACGTAACAGACACGCCACACGTAATCCTGGCGAAGCATTCACGATGTTTTTCTCTGCGCCAATTCCTATCGAGTGAACGGCGTACAAGACAACAAAACAAAAAAAAAAAACTTCCTGTACACACACGCTGTCACATTCACATGGAGCACTAGAGCTTGGCACACAGGCTTTAGGACCTAAACAGGAGATAGCTTGAAATAACTTATTTTTCGTAGTTTAATGTTGCTATGTTGTAGCAAAAGTTGTTCGACCTGGCCGGATACAATTTAGGCGTTGTTGTACGAATTATAATGCTCAAATTATGATACTATTTTTATTGTTCTCTCTAAGGGAAGCAGTAGTTCAACACTAGTCGACCAGCTTCGACCAGTGCTTCCCAACATCTGATGGATATTCACCACTAAACGTACCACAGTCACGACAGCGTGGCACTGTTTGTGGCACATATAGGAGAGGGCGCGAAAGCAGATTGAAGCTGCGGAGACGATAGCAGGAACTGCCCGCCACAAATATCCGCAATGTTATATATACACCCAGATACTCACTCACACACACACACACGCCCATATACAGTTGATAAGCGACGATACTATCCAAATTTCTGTCATAGGACAACAGTCCTTATTAAGAACTAACTGAATTCACACGAGCACATGACAATAAGCAGAGTAACGACAGAAGTTTTACGTTTAGATTTGAATGTGGACTAATCGAGAAACAGATGGCAAAAGATGGCGCGTTTTGTTCAAACGACCCGTAACGCTGTTCCATTTATTAGGGCACTATTCGACGGAAAGTCGGTTATATTCTTGCATTATCGAACGAGTAGGGTTTTGCGCGAAGTGGAGTTTCCTGTGGAACTCGGATTCAGCACATTAGAAAAAAATACAACGTATTAGTTTAGGTGGAGCGGAAAGATGCAGACATTACTGAGAGTTTGCAGAAATGTGCTGACGGCAAGGGCGCCCGCCGTCTGGACAGAGCCGCAAAATCGTGATTTGATGGTCGATGCCAGAATGTATCGTGACTATAAACGCCGAAAGGTGAGCTAACGGTGCACATTTTATGTACCTATTTACATTGCTTGAAATTTAATGCAGCTCTGTTTGCATCGAGTTATTCTATATACCTTTGATACATTTTGAGGCAAAAGAAGGTCTTCTATATTGAGTGAAATATTGGCATACAGATACAAAATAATAAAACGCATCTATCGTGCGAAGTGTCATATTCTGTTGGCAGAGGTGGAAGATGGTACATTTACATTACATTAACTGTGCACGATACTGAGGAAAGAAATATTTATCATTAGCTAACATTATACGGGTTTATTCGATTGGATAATGTTAATAACTTGTGAGCCTATGGGAAAATCGATAGAAAACATTTTAAATTATATATATATATATATGTTTAGCTAGAACATCTGTGTATGTCAAGGAACCGGTAGAACGTATTTTATGGCACAGCGCTTAATGTTACATCTAGTATAAACATTAACCTTTCGGAAAATTAGAACAGTAATGTTTCAGAGTATCCAATCTTTCCACCAAAAAGACTATTTTGCTGTTTTCACACTATAATATTGCTGAATTCGAATTTCAAAAATTGTTTCTAACTTATATCAAGAGTGCATATGGTTCTCACGACCACATATATTTTCTATTCGTCAAAAAGCCAATTCATAGTAAGAATTGGACTCGTACTTTGTTGAGTGGGAAAATAGCATGTATTAAACTTCGACCTTTGTGAATTTAAGTAAGATCTCCTGGTCGTAATAAAGCATAATTGTTTTAGTAGGAAACGGAGTTGCTTTCCCGTTTAGTCGGTGTAGTGATCTAACTCCAATCTCAGAGCCAGGCCATCGTTCATAAAACATACCAATTTCGGCATTCAGAAGCAGTAAATATTTTCTTAGCATAAATTGTTTCTTCTTATGTTCTACCATTCACTTTCCAGCATATCAAAAATAGGCATGAAATGAGAACAAGAATCATTGCAAGGTGCAATAGGTTGGCAAAAGATTGCCTCGAAAAAATACGTTGGGCCTAAGTGCAGAAATGTTGAGAGTTGTAGGTCAAGTGTTAGCGCAGTATTTGGTAGCGCATGAGTTATAGTTCGAGATCAGACATTTTCGTTAGTGTGATCCAAAGCACTTGAGGGAAATGATAGGACCTCTCAGGGGTCCTTGACCCCTTAGCCGGCGTCGAGGACGTACCACCTATGAAGCTAAAAGGAGCCCAACGTGCTGTTATCCTTCGCCGCTCAAGCGAATCGTCACTGGATGATCCTTTTGATAGCAAGGCAACCTCCTGGAAAAATATGGACACCGGACTATATTGGGGTGTTAGTGCAAGAGTCTACGGTCAACACACTTAGGTGGTGCTATGGTGTATATGAGTTAGATTATACGGACACTATAATTCAAACAAAAAAGTATCTCTCATTATACTAGTAATGGATTCATTGGCTAGGCCGATCGGATTGATTCTCATGCAGATTAGTAATCCGTATTGATATGAGGTTTGTTTACTTATGGAAGTCTAGAGATACATCTGATGCTAAGCCACTAATACTTTTGTACGCGGCGTGCAAATGCAATGCTTCTATCGTCAGTGTTGGCTAATGTGGGTAAAAATTTTCACCAAAGTGGGGTGCAGATTTCGTTCTCACTCTGGAGCAGCGAACTTAATACGCATGGATATGAATTGAGTATAGGTTCGACTCAAGCTTGGCTTTCTAATCCTACGGAACAATGTTGTCTCATAACCTGTGATCTAAATGAGTATACCGTAGCGATGGTAAGAAAAAATATTTTGGTGTATTTTTCATTTGCCTCTAGATTTTTTTTCAAGGAAACTAGCAAGAACTTGTGTGATTTGCCAAATCCCCGGTATTGAAGCATAGATTTTTTACATGTACTTGTCCTCGCATCAAAGCATTTGAATCGTAATACGCTTTCGTTACTTAAGCACGTTTTGTAGCCAAGTCTCATACTGCATTTTGCTTAGAAGTAGGTGAGGTCCAGTACTTTAAAGTTTATTCATTATTTTGATTTTCTTGTTGCAATGTGGTTTGAAAGTGACGAGCTGCTTTGGAGGAACATTCATTGTTTCAAAAATTTGTTGTTACTCTATCTGTTCCAACGACATACCTGCTCCGCAAGTGCACCAAAAACTTTTGCTAGGCTTTTGCAACAAATTGGAGGCATTTACTTGAAATTTGAGTCTATTCTACTCACTAAACGATTGTGTTAACTTATGCCTTTGGCTGACCTTCTTTTAATTAAGTCCAAATA
This sequence comes from Varroa jacobsoni, assembly GCF_002532875.2. Lineage (NCBI taxonomy): Eukaryota > Metazoa > Arthropoda > Arachnida > Mesostigmata > Varroidae > Varroa > Varroa jacobsoni. Next base: position 113,077 of record NW_019213228.1, on the reverse strand, counting down.
GAGGGAACCTCACATTAGCGCGTCTTAGGGTCCAGAAATTCGGGGGCTCCTGAGCTACTTCTCATTTTCATTATTTCCTGTTTTAATTTGATATTTCACATCAGCTGCGCTTAACCCCACAAAAGGTCATGTCGTTTCTTATCAATATTCTGTATGAGAATGTCTGCGTGCATTTGTTAGATTTGAAAAAAAATTAGTCGAAATAATCTTTGAAAATAAAGCTATTTTTTTACGACATAAATTTACATGAAATGACGCTCGCCGACAACCTTGATCCACGTGTCTTTCTAATCGTCGTCCGGCTAAGTTGCCTTTTTACTGTTAATGACTTGTCCTTATAGATAGGCCAACTATGACGTTAACAGAAAGAGAGATTCTAAGACTTCGTAACATTAGAAAAGTCGCATGGTATATCTCATATAATAACGTTTGTGCGAATGTGGTACATTTGATAATATGGTTGTGTGCATATACGTTATTTTATCGCTGGGTGTAGAAAAGAAATCGACCTTTTGGGTGTGCATTGCTTAACTCTAAAATGTTAATACAGTCTTAAATGATCTCGATAGGTAAGTACTGAAAATAGCAAAAGTGCGTTTTGTTGTATGAGGGTAAATTTAATTTATTCAATAGAAAATAAATCCACTGATATGTTTTCTTTATGGTTCTCCCACTGATACATGCAAACTAAGGATTTCACAGAATGTTCACAATTCAACGCAACCTTATATTCTAATAAAATAATTATTTTGAGTAACGTATGGTTCTTGTCGAGCTAAGCCGGCTAAACGCCGTTCTATGGAAGTAAACAGGGACTTCTCTTTCGGTTGCCAATTGAATGCATCTAGCACTTCTTTGTGAGACTCTAGACAGATAAGAAATTATTGTATTAACTGTCTTAAAAATTTAACATTTAGTAAAATGATTCGAGTCTTTAATAGTGACAGGCCAAAAAAGACTACGCCTCTAACCCCTGAATTTATATATAGGCAATGATTGGGTCGTGGAACTAAGCATTTAAATAAATATAGATTCCGTTTTATTGTCGATGTATAGCTCAAATCGTGGCGCAGAGATGCCGTCAGTCGGTTATCTTACGGCTTCTGTCTTTTAAAAATTTTGCTACCTTTTGCGTGAACGATATCCTGTTATCCAAAAAGATACGTGACGGGACTAGCCGAGCTTAAGCTTGGCCGATTGTGATATCCGCCAGTCGCCTGACTTAAGCGCAAGCGCTTAACGTCTTTTTGGGTATTCCCTTTAATTATATTATTCTACGATGACACAAAGTACATTTGGTTTGCTGTTCAATAGAAAAACAAGAGCTTGCTGCAAAGTACCTATACCGAGCTAACTTCTTGGATGCAATGAGTTGTTTAATGCGTTATTTATTGACAATATGGATCTTCCATTGATACGATTGTGTGCGAAACGTAAAAACCCATTGCAAATAAACGGTGTACAGCAAACTCATAGACCTTGAACCTATGTAGAATATATATGCGAGCTTTCGTCAAGCTTATATGCGGCCTATGAAATCTCTACACTGCTAACAATGCGTGTTTTTTGCATACTGGCTTATCACTAATAACACGTGAATAGCATTCATAACTGTTAGCTATGAAACACTACTTAATCAGCTCAGAATTATGTGGCTTCCCATCTGAACACAAACTTGAAAGAGATTTAAGCATTTGCCGTCTTTGGCTGTTCCTCCAGGGTATTGGGAAGTCTGCGCGTATTCAGTGCTTACTGGCAGCTGTATTATAATTAGCGTTGAGCTTGTGAACCAGCATCGGGAACACGTTGTGGGGTATGGTTGACTGTGTCAAGGCTTCTCTGCGGGTTGGTCAAGGATTGATAATAATTCAATAGGAATATTATGTGACTGGTCTAGGCATCACTCGCAATGAAAACGTTTCCCTGCAGTGTCGTCAACAGTGAATGACGAGGTGACTTCTCAAGGGATCTGCTTTGGTCAAGCTAGAAGCCTGAAATAGGCGTTCGGGGAATCTAACTTCTGGTTTAATTTTATGAAGCCCCTACTAATCGTACGTTTTGTGGCAGCAGCAATCAGCGGGAATAGAGGATCAACAAAGCTCTTCGGTTAATGGATTCGATCGAGCTCCGTCGATGTAGATACAGAATTTGTCCAGTTTACTAAACTAGGTGTTCCATTAAAAGACACGGCTCGATTTCACTAGTTGTACAGTCACGAATGCACCTATTTCGTAATGAAATCGTTCGTTATGTGTGTTGTTACAAATGTTTAACATAGATATGGGTTTAAAGCTGACCGATATTTTTTTGTATTGAACGAACATATAATAAGGATTCTTATTGTCCAGAATAACTTAGCGATGACATAAAACAACAATGATATATACAAGAAAGAATATTAGTATGAACACCAAGCTGATTCCCTTCGTTTTCGTCATCCCCTTAGACGTGATTGCCAGCTAAAATATATTGCATGACAGTTTAATGATGTTTCAAAACCAAATAGATCTTAAACATATGTGTTTTTGCAAATGCATGTTCATTTATTGGCGAGGTTTTAGAAATAAGCATTACTGCCTTCGTGATATACTGCTTACTATAAATAGTGACACATGGCGGTCCAGGCTTGAACCTGAAGAAAGACACACTTCGTTTCACACTGGAAGGCAGCTGTCTGCAGTAACACCTAAGGCTTAAGTAGTGAACGTAGAATCCAAATGATGTATTTGTATTAGATCGGTTCCGTCGGTTATGTAGGGTTTTATCCAGCAAATTTAAACGGTCTTACTTCCAGGATCGTTCGCACGACAGTGTGGAACTTAAAACATATTAGGAGTAAAATTTACTTGTGAACTAGGAGGACTTCCCGCATAAATTCTCTCGTGACCGTATCCGTGATTGTCCTGACAATCTGCGGTCGTATAGCTTCATGGGGATTACTAGAGGTGCTGCCTTGACCTAAAAGTGGCCTGCTTTGATCTGGGGCATCTCCCATTTGCACTGAAGGCTAAAATTACCCCAGAGGCGTCGGTTGTCCGCCCGTAGTCAAACTCGCGGGCACGCATCACACGACATCTCTTATTCTACCACTTACCACCTTTACCATCCAAGCACTGCTGTCGATGGAGATACGGCTATATATATTTATCATTCGCTGAGAAGTATTGCCATTTATCATAATTAGAAATGTTTTACCTAATTGTTTTTTTAATGCAATTGCTTTGTAGTTTACCTAGCCCGTGCTTGCATGGGGTGTAGGTTAAGCTATAGTGCGCGTCAGTTCCTAGCGGGAGAAAGAACGATTAAAGTTTTTAACCGACTTCACACAACACTACCAGCATACTATGAATCGTAGTATTTATATGTTTTGTTCACTGATTTTTTACGTTTCGGACAAAATATGTAACCGGTGCGTAGTTAAGGAGCATCGTGGTTACAATATAATCGTATATGCAATATGTATGTTGTTAAGAAATTCGAAACAACTTATATATAAATATAATTAGCAGTACCTTAGCAACGTACTACGCATGTACCTCTCAAACCATTTTAGAAATACAGTTGGTATATGTAATAGTATCCATAAGAAAAGCAACTAAAGTCAAAGAAGGCGAAACGAAATTTTGTGAGATAAGCAATACGAAATCGTGCATGGTTTCATACGTGCTAGTAACGATTTTGTACAGTACTATATCCGAATTATCTACTGTTGGATTATCCGGTATAGTATTCCATTGACAATACATACACATCGATGGAATTCAAGGTTAACCGCAAAATTGTCATTTGTACTTTTAGCACATGAAAATTTAAGGGGCCAGAAGGCCGGTGATGGAAAAGGACTTCTCTCAAACTGTCTCAAAATCTTCGCCATCCGTTGATGTCCCTGATGGCGGAGGGGGCGGCGAAGTGTGAGTATCTTCCAGATCTCCTTCCTCTGGACACGGCCAAAATCACTGCTTCCACTATGAGCGCCAGTACCGTATTATTCCATATCGAATGGGAATTTCCGGACCGATATGCGCACATTGGCTTACTTACGACTTTGCTGGTGATTAGTAAAAGACTGGTCTCTTTATGGACAGCGTGGTCGCACGACTGCGTCTTCGGCGATACGCCATTTTCGCGGACTTAAATTTGCCTTTTCGCCAGCAACGTTGGACGAGCAAACGCTCAAAGTGACTCGGAATCTTCGTGATTATGCGTGATGTACGTTTACTGTACGCTGTCTCGACGTATCAACATATAAACAGTGCCGATGGCGAATGCCGTGTTGTTGCTGCTGATGCTATTGGCTGCCACAGCTGTAGCGTGAACGTTTCCTCCTCAAAGCTCTATTCGTGGACGCTGTTGGTATGCGCTAACTTTTGCCGAGTGCAGCGTACGTGCGTACGAGAACGGCACTGTCGTTCACACTGCCGTCGCTGATTACGAACCAACAGCACATAATTGGTGGCTGGCCAAGTCATGTCCTGCCCACGTCCTATAAATAGACGACAGATGATTATTTTTAAGTGAATCGAAAAATTAATCGAGAGAAGAGGGGAAAGCACACGAACTGCATCGACAATAGAGGACAAGTGATACGGAGAGGAAAAAAGGACGCAACAAACGAATTACTGCTCGTGGCTGCACTCGCTATGTTAGAACATGTCTCCGCTGAAGCGTATTCAGCATTCCAAAGAGCCATGTCATGCACCTCCATTTGCTAATTCTACGCTGGCTATCACAGCGACCATTGAATGACGACGATTTTTTCAACTAGTATTTATAAAGATTTGTATGTCCATGAACATATCTTTGTGCACATGAATATAATCTACGTTATTTCACTTGTAGTTTGGTGCCTGGGCCATTCGAAGACTGCTTTGGGCAAAATGTACGCGCGCATTCTATATACCTTTTATCCTAAGTCCTGGCAAAATTTTTAGAGAGTAACAGAATGCCGCATGGCCCTTAATGATCTCCAATTATTTTTGGTACAGGATGGCGGGTACAGCCTCAGAATGACAGAACATATGCTTATGTAAGCTTGACCCAGGTGACTCAGAGTCACTCCTATCTGGTGCAGGTACATAAATGTACTTCAGAAAATCCATTTAACTGTTTGCCTAAAGAACATTTAGTTGTGTTGAAGTCTTCTCGCAATAACAAGCCGTGACAAAGCTCTTCGTGATCGTAGAAAAATAGTAAGACGGTGACAGTTCCGCAATCAGCTGCAAGATAAAGTAAGCAAGATGTTCTTGCAGAGGCACTATCAAATAGACTTGTATGCGACAAACGTAGCATTCTAATACGTATGTAAACAACGCTAGCGGACATTAAATCAGCGGTATATGGCTTTTACAGTAAAACTGAATAATTTCCTTATATTGATTATTGCAGTATGTATCGAAAGCTACAGTTACACCCTACAAAAATTAGCAAATATCACATTTAGTCGTTCAGACGTACTCATAACCTTCTCTGTCGGTTGCATCTGAACTGCTTGTTGTTGCTTCGAAATTGCAATGTCTGTTAATTTAATAAAGCCTTATGGCACAAACTAACAACACTTACATATCTATCAGTGAATCATCCATTTTGATATTATGATTATATCAATTGAGTCGGATTTGGCGTTAACACACCAGTATAATAATGAATCAGATTTTCTGTATTAGCCGGGGGTGTGTGATAGCGACTTTTCTTGCTAAGTAATAAGAAATACACTGAATAATAGTCTGTGGCTAAATTTCACTTTAAAGTGTATCAGTCAAAAGTAATCAGTAAACCCCTTTAATTACCTTGTGACATTTAATGCAATAGATTCTTTTGCTTTCATTATAATAAAATTAGCATTTCAAAAGCATTTCAATGCAATTGTTTCGAATTGAAAGAAAAAAACATTGTGTTTTTTAATCGGCGCCTACTAATTGGCTCACAAATAATCCGTCTGGTATGCTCTGAATTGTATCGCATTCTCGGACCGTAGCATACGAGAATATAGAGAGATTATAGAGAGATTTCGGCTAATTCTCTGCGTTTCATACTGCGAACCAGAACGTTTTTTTTTGGTGCTACATACGATAAAACCATTTATTCTTCCTATTGGTCCCTTGTAGAATTATAGAAAACTGTCAGTTAAACTAAAGGGGGTCTGCGAAATGATCCATCGACGGCAGACTGCAGGTTATGTAGTTTTTATAAGACGTGTAAATTTGTACCAGTTTGTATGAATGTATGGAATGAAGAGTAATAAGTCGTTTACTATGTTCGAAAACAGGCTCTGAAATTTTTGAATAAACATTTGTGGAAAGCATTCAGGCATTTTACTTCTATTTGGCTGTAATATGTTGACTGCGGACCTACTGTTCTTGGCCCAAGGCAAACGCGGTTTAAAAACTATAAATGAACATTCGCTTTATTTGGCTAGACACAGGTTAATGGGAATATGGTAGCGTTATATTCCATAATTAGGTTCGATTTCTGACTACTGCGGTCTGTTATTTCGGAGCTGCTCAATATTGAAGCGACGTTGAGCCATTCATAGACAATTCATCCGCATGCGTTTGATATTAGAAATGCTAATTATCCATTTTATCTGTGGCAAATCCAGTATTTTAGAAGAGTTGTTATTGTCTAGGTCAACGTCAAGCCTTGGAGATTGACTTCTGCTTCTGTAATGTGCGATAGAATTTTCTTAATCAAGATCCACAGTTCACTATTTATATAATAGTTATAGTTATTATTATTAATATATTTATCGTTTGGAAGTTAAGAGGCGTCTGTAATGTGTAAACAAACCTTTTTATATTTGTTATACTATATCCAATTCAGACATTTGTGTAGATGTACGTTGTTAACATTTTGCGGCCAAAACAAAGCTACTTAGTCTGGTGCTGCGTCGCTACAGCTTGCCTTGGTATATCGCCTAGAATTATAGTCCATATATTGGCTATTAAGGACGTATCTATGCTCTAGAGTAGCTCTTTTATAGTTTGTTTCAGATATTATGATAGCCTTCTGCCTTTTATATATATCACAGGGAGTGGCACATCGGCTGGAGCAGCGAGAGGCACGGTATGTTTAGCCGTAGCAATCATAATGCTTCGGGTATTCATTTCGTCAGCCAGCGCAGACTTTCGGGTTTTCAGCCAGTGGAGCGGATCGTGAGTAGTTCCAAAACAGCAGCAGGCGTTAGACCAGATTTATTGTACATCATGGTTCTAACCTAACTATCTCGAGTAAGTGGCAGGTCCGAACTGAATCAACAACAGGTTGGTTTGACGACCTAAGAGATTCACGGCTAACTCAACCATTGAATCTGATGTTGCTATATTATTTACAACAATGGAACCTGTCCTGGAGTGAGTCATGGAGACATTTCCAGCATCGAAAAAATTTTGAATAAGGTCGAATAACGGTAGTAATGTTCAGTAAAATTTTACGCCGCGTAGCGCCAACCTTCCTAATTATCCTTGAAATTCTGTTGCATAAGTTAACAACTTGTGCAACAGAATACTTAAGAAGAACTTAAATAGAGCAACATTAACACTGTTCACCTTTCATTTGCCTTTATTTAAATAGGCATTGCATTTAAAAAACAGTTAAAACCTGAGCTTGTAAAATGTTTCATTTCCTTTGAACCCTGTAACATTTAAATACATGATATCGGGTAGTACATAACCGGAACAGTATGTTTGCCAGGTTCGAATAAGAATTTTTATGGTGCTATTATATTTTTTACCTAACACTCAAAGAACGTTATCGACTCAGTACATACTTACACTTCAGTACATAGACTTTTTTTTCCTATACTTATTAGAGAAATTTCTATATGCCTCTAGCCAGTTTGTTCGTTAGCTTTTAAATTAATTAGGCTAATGAGAAGGGCTTGTTTATACTACGAGCTCCAGAATGAATTATTTGTTAGAAACCGACAAGCAGTAGCTTTGTTCTTACCAACTATCCATCTGGTGACCACCCGTCTGGACTACACGTGTCAACTCTACAGAAATCACGACACCATATGTTCCGAACAACATACGCTTAGTTGCCTTATCCAGCCCTCAAATATCAGATCAACGGTTTCAAAACTTCAGTTTACATTCTTTTCTGTTCAGCTGAGTGGTAAAACCATCACAGGCCTATAGAGACCATAGATCTGTGCTGTGAACACCGAGTTAGTACTTCAACTTGTTCCTATCCTCGTTGGATATGTTGCTGCGTCACGGATAACTTCTCCAATCCCCTTTTGTTTAAGGTGAAAGTCCAGCGTTAACACTAGACTCCGAACTGGATAGCCGCTTGTTGCTTCACTGATCTAGATATTGAATAGATTATTGCTCCAATTGTGTCATCACCGGTGGCGCGACATGGTAGCTAGCCATATAGTTTTATGCTATAACTTGCAACTTTTGGCAGCTCGCGTCATAATGTTGGTAGACGCCTGTAACCGTAGCCAAGAACGATGATCACGTAAATTGAGAAAGTCGCTCTTCGTAAATTACATAGTCAACGAAATCTGACCGTTAAAACACGCGAGAATGCTGAATAGCATTGGAAGGAAGGTGCAGTGTATCTAAAAAAAAAACAGTTAATACGTACCTTGTTATGTACAATACAAGTAGAAATAGGGTACTGAGATTGAAACGTATAGGAAGTCAATAACCGTAGTAAATAAGAGGTCTGTTCTTTATTCCAATGCTCTCATTCGGCTTCGCGTTTTCTTTCATATTCACTTGTTTGGCACATTCTTGACGACAAATAAAAACTGCAGGTTTTACGAAAGGGCCATTGGGTAAGATCGCTAAATTATCTCTCTTATAGATGATGAACGAATATTGCTCTTTCCAGTGACTCAAGCAAAATATGAAATACACTGAACTCTAAATTCGTCAGATTCAATTCTCGTGAACAAATTTGTCTTGGATCGGTAAGTTTGATCGAAAGCCTTCGTTAGAACTTTACTGATTGAATTAGGTTTAAGTCATCAGTTTAATTCATTTTTATCGGCTAAAGATATATAAGGCTTAGTTTTTCTTAGAACTGTTGTAAAAACCTAAATATTTTAATTACGTAACTAGCCGTGGAGGGTTTCAGTGCACGCTTAAATAGTTAGATCAATTTTGTTGGCGACAAATTAGATTATCTAAGCTACTGCCATTATGAGTACCGTATAGATCACTGGAGTTTGTACTGTAGCTGTTGTTGGCGTTATTATTGTCACCGTCGCTTCCTTTATGTGGGTTAATTGGATCACATGACGATGGCAAGGCCTGATAGGCCTCATTGCCACACACAAGCCTGTGTATGCGGTTTCTGCTGTGTTTAGTGCTACTATGCTGTATTATTAATTTCCTAAAATATTGCTCTTGGTTTCCGTAGACGTCGATTGGTCCTCAATCGATTGTTTCAATGTACTGGTTTATTGCCCCCGGCTATTATTATGACCAGTAAATACTACTACCAGTAAAATTGACTCTAGAGTGAGGATTGTACGGGGACATTTTTTAGGGAAGGTGTGTGATGTTTTTAGTAAACTGGTCTACAGCTGGCATAGGACTATGAAAAAAAAACGCAATGATAGACACTAAGCATATTTACTACTACAGGTGAACATTCTAATTTTGTACATTTGGAAAGAATTAATACAGTAAGAAAATAATTTAAGAATTTCAATATTCATTCTGTTTAAAACGCGATGTGCATGCTAACCACGTATATTTGCCAGATTCAGGATAGTGAATGCGCAAAAGTCTGTTGTTGCATGGTTCAAAATATAATCTAGATAAAAAAAATAAGGTACATGTGATGTCATTAATTGAGAGATATCATGGATCGCTGTTTCAAATCCTATCAACAACATATACTACACAAAATAAGGAAAGTCAATTAATAATTAATACTGTCGGTAAATCCTAGTTAACGCAGCACGACATTCTCGTAACGATCGGCGCAGTTGTTGGCCTCTTGGTGTTGCTAGGGGAACTTGCCTGTTGTGACGTACAGTACTGGCTTTGACTGGTTGAATGAATTCCTTCCCTGCAGTTAGCGTTCATCATGAACTCCACGTATCTAGTACGCTAATAATGTGTATCATTCTCACTCACCTCGGCATCATTGCCAGAAGAGCCTTGTTTCGTCGTTCTACAAAAAGTGATTTCCTTTTAGCTTGTACTGTCTTCTTATATGTGCCCGTTGCGGATCATTAAGTACGACTGATCTGAATGCTTGCGTGATTTTAAAGGGATTTTTGCAGATTAAGAAAAACGCCTCCTGAATAGCTATCGCCGAACATAACTCAGGCTTTTGGGCCGCATGACCAGTCATCCTATGCGAACGCACCGAAGTTGGCATGATATTTTCATCTACCGTAGCATATACAGTCTAGAACAGACCCCAGTTCCCGATTATGAGCTATACTTCCGCAGTTTATTGACTCAAGTGTGAAAATACGTCACAGACATTAAAGTCGAAAACAGTAAACAGGTGCCGTAGTTCTAACAGAAAGAGGTATATACTACCTATATTGCAACACGTCCTAATTCACCGGTATTTTTTCTTCAGATGGTGAAGGAATATGCGTTCGAACGCCTCCAGTACACTGCAATGAAAAGGAACGATATCCTTCCAAAGGCGCTTCAAGAAGTAGTGTCCCAGGAGCTTCACGCTTTTCCTCTAAACAGCTGTTTTACCCGCATGCACAATAGGTTGGTCATCAGTATTTTTTAAGAACGTACATATTTTAATCAATCTGAGGAAAATCAATTTGTTGTAAAGCGGTCACACAAGGACCGAATAATTTTTATTAGAACCCACAGCCTGACTGCAAGTACCCAAAATATTGTATAGATTTTAACCACGCTAAAACCTACTCACGTCCTGTGCGTCTGCAATTTTCTTCAGATGTGTACTTACCTCACGTGCACGCAGCGTGGACGTCCGTTATCGAATGGCACGAATGGCCTGGAGGCACCTAGCGGATTATAACAAGCTTAGCGGAGTTCAGCGAGCGATGTGGTAGGGCGTTGAAACCACAAAAATGTTTTACCAGTTGCGTATAAGTTTTGCAAAAAATAAATACTGACTTTTATAGATATCAATATTACCTTATGAGTGTATATTTGCCTTTTGGAACGGTATTCTTCATATCCTACGATTTTAGGTTACGTAATTAACTATTTTTACCATCTGCACACAGCAGAACATTTCTTTTTTGCCAATGAAAATTACTTTTACTTAGAACTTATTGGGAGTTCAGCAGCACAACTACCAAAGCTTAATAAGAAATCTATTAAAAATAGGCGATTAAGAAAGGCTGAAAGCAAAAATGTAGAATTTCGATATTTATGTGGGTGGATGAGTGACACGCAGTGATGCTTTGAATATCTTCCGCACTATCATTGCCTGTTGAGTTTACTTGCTCGAGAAACGCTGGCCTGTTTCGCACGACGTTTACTAAGTTGTTTCCGTAATCGTCATTACAGGCCTCTCTAACACATCATCCTTGAGTTAACGGTTAAGTACCGAGGTACATGAATGCCCGAACATTAGTCTAAAACATGAGTCATACATGTAGTAATATAAGGTTTTTGATTTGCTCATTAAGTAAATAAGATAATTAAAAGTGACCTAGCTTCGTAAGTTTAAATTCCTTTTCCAAGAAAGAAGCATTGGGGTCTACCTATATTGTGAAGAATAATAAACAAAAGGGTGAACTTCTTTGTCTTTTTGTTGAGCCTGTCTATAGCGAACGACAGGATCTTAAAATTTTTGTAGAATTTTTGTAGAATTCTCCGTTGATTTGTGTGAATTATCATAGTGTTACGACCACTGACGTCTTATTACTATAACTTAGATCGCCTGGCGGCTGGAGCTTACATATATAGTGTACATCCATTCAGATATTTAAATTATCTTAGATTATATTATAATTTTATCAAGATGGTGAACGACTCCTTGAATATACCCTGTTTGCGTTTATTTGTGTATTATCTTATTTTAACCCATTTTTTGTACCTTGCCAGTTGGTCAAATACGATTGAATTACGATTCTATGTAAACTGTCTATAGTTTACATAGGATTAAGTAAAACAATATGTATTCCACTAGATCTAGTCCACGAGTGAATTTAGTCAGAGAAATATGCGAATTGCCCGTTCAACTCGTAAACTCAATTATTCTTCAAAGAAGACATGCATAGTCACACCAATTTTCCGTTTTAGTTTCTTATTTGTACAAAACAGTTTGCTGCCAGTTAACTTATTAGTAATACAGTTGGGTGCCCCCCAACAATCCTACAAGAAAAACATAAACGTTAATCTATGATTCATCAGTGCCCTTTATTTTAAGATATTTACACTCTTGTTATTATTATTATCTTTTTTTTTTTATAAATTCGGTCCGATGCATTTTCAGTTAACAGCGACGACGCGTTTCAGGACTTACTAAAATGAACGGTCAAACAGAACTATTGCCATTTGTAGCTTATTTATTTGATAACATTGACCGATCTGTCAATTGGCACATCATTGAGCGAGCGTTAAATACTATAGACTGTTCTTCTACAACATCACAAATTCGAATGCATGGCTGCACAGCTTCCTCTCTTCCGATATTCTATCACTATGACTTAACACTTACATGCAATATTGCTTACGGAAGGATGAACGTGTGTCTACTGTTTCAGGAGCTAGCTCGCTCTCAATCGACCCCTTTTTGCCACTAGTACAAATATATTAAATTTATATAACCTGGCTGTCATCTAGTGAAAGAATATCCTATTATGATTTCTAGGGGTATTTCTATTTAGATCTGTTAATTTTTGTTGTTTCTCAGGCTTCGTTCACTCTTCGTGTCGTTTCAACAATAACTCCACGTTGAGCCTTATGCGCCAGGATACACTTCCGCTGGCTGATGATTTATTTTTAAATATACTTCACTTTCATTCAGAATTTCAGTAACTAAGAATTTTAATAAACAAAAACTTGGAATTACAGCTGAAATTAAATGAGAAGCTTGAATAGAATGTCTTGTTACTACACTAGTCGTTTCGGAGACACTATGGACTTCAAAACATCAGTATATATTGAGCACCTTAAGGATAATTTATTATTAATATGAACGGCTGTTAATAACAATGAAGGATGTAAGGGGTATCTTTTGGTCGTTCTTACTTAATTACGCAAATCGTATCAAATATAGGTCTTCGAGGGACGTGTAGTCCTCGTCCTGGTATTTATATAACATTTGGTCGTAAAAACAAATTTAGCGCATATAGTAACTGTACAGTTACTAGTATCATCTACAGGTTACCATAATCAAATTGCTGATGCATTTCAGATTTCAAGAGTCGCTGAATTAGCTCATTCCAGAGTAGACCAGCCTGTTGTTCTATGGCTAGTTTTTAGATATTGATGGGCTTAGTAATTGCCTTATGATCGTGGAAATCAAACGGTGTAATACCTCGAATTGTCTTTTCTTGAGGGCTTGCGTATACATCGGCATAGAGTTCCTCGAGGCCAATTTCAGGAGAGCTTTTCGCTAAATCGACAGCTTCATCAATCTGAATCAGGTCAATCAGTATATTAAAGTTTGTTGTTCAGTTATGAAAACGATGTCATTTCTGTATTACTTATTCTCCTAATTTCTAGTCTGATACTCGAAATCATCTATATATCAATTATATATTACATATTTAACTATAAAATACCCGAACTAATAAAAGAATGAAATGATAACTACTTCTACTGCTTATTTTATGATTCCACATTGACGCTACAACAGGTGCCAATTGAACCTGTAGTAAGATTCTGATTCTGTTATGACTAAAGTAACTTCACATAAATCAATAATAATGTTCCGATAACCTTAAATAATCATAATGAAATCATAGGAAAGATACCTACCTCTTTACGAATTTCATGATCAATTTCCTTAAGCTGTTCGGACGTGGCCAATCCACTGGAAATAATCCTATCCTTGAATGAAGTGATCGGATCTCTGCTCTGGCGCACCTCCTGGATTTCTTCACGGGTTCGATAACTGGTACCTGGATCAGACATTGAGTGACCATGATAACGGTATGTTGCGACCTCCATAACAAATGGACCATTACCTTTACGGCATTCGGTTACCACGTACCGCGTCGCTTCCCTGACGGCAAGCACATCCATTCCGTCCACCTGTAAAGAAAGTCATAAGTAGCAAACGTTTAATCAATGGTCGAAGAGTGGAAATCAAAGATTAGTTTAAAAGTCTTTGAAGTCTGAAACCTTTCAACAATAACATCCTAGTAAAAGGTGACACCGCCTGTAGCTTAAATCACAAAGACATAATTGACTAAGCAATTAAGACTAACCCAAATACCCGGAATGTAATCTCCTCGGGTATAGTAATCTGTTGAAGCTGCCGCTCGATCCGCAGAGGTGCCCATTCCGTAACCATTGTTCTCACAGACGAAGATCACTGGTAGCTTCCATAACATAGACATGTTGTATGCCTCAAATACCTGTAATATTAAACAACACAATGGATGTTAATTATATTTAGATGAGGCCTCCTAATAATAATTATGATAACTAATAATTGTTACTACCGTATGACATTTCGGCTATATAAATCCTAAGAAAGAAAAAAACATCATAATGACACTATTATTAGAGAGTGTCTAAGGACCTTTTATGCATGTCAAAAAATAAAAATGTTCAATACATCGGGCAAGTACGTACTTGTCCTTGATTCGCAGCTCCATCACCGTACAGAGCGAGGCAAACATTATCTTTGCCCTGATATTTGTACGCTAAAGCCACACCAGCGCCCAGTGGGACCTGAGCACCGACAATTCCATTCCCTCCGTAAAAATTCGGCGAATACATGTGCATGCTACCGCCTTTACCACGAGCGCACCTAAATAATAAAATGTATGAGATCTAACAATATAACCCAGTTCACGATTGACGAAATAAAACCTTGTAATCATTTTCATGATTAGTGTCATCTCGAATGACACGTATTACCCGATGTTTCTTCCAGTCAACTCTCCCAGTACTCCTTTAAGCGGTACGCCCCGCACGAATGCCCACCCGTGAGCACGATACGCCGTGATTACTCCGTCATCACGTCGGAGAGAAGCTTCCATCCCGACAGCACATGCTTCCTGGAAGCCATAGAGTTTTTCTTCTGTTGAAATAAACACACATGTGTATGGTTTATCAAGTGAAAATATTCAGTCTATTCATGCTATAGTTAAAATGCTTCCGTAGTACTGCGGCTTACCTGGCCAGAGTAGAGATGGCAAAAACCTCGAATAAGTTTGCTTTTATACATCGAGTTGGCAGCTGCTTCCATTCGACGAATGGTCATCATTTGACGATAAAACTTAACAGCGTCCTCTGACGTTACCGTAACAGTCGTTGCGGGCCCATCATCTTCAATTTTATGCAGCTTGAATGGCTAAAATGTCAAACACGAAATAAAAAAGTAGCAATAAATAGACCCTTAGTTGGCGCCTTCTAAAACGATTATTAGGCTCGTATAAATTATGCTTTCGACGATGATCGATTTCTTTATAAAATCAGAGCAGTATTGCGTAAAACCAGCACGATACTGCGTATCTCAGATCTGGTTATATAAGGCAATTTTCAATGTTTCAAATATACACACCTACTTTTTAGCAAAACAGTACTGCTATGAGCCTATTGGCGATTATATACATAGAGTTTTTGCACGAAATACCTACGAAAAGAACCGAGTACAATACCTTAACTTGGAAGGAGGCTTCCGACGCATATCTCTGCTGGACGATTATTGCAGATGCGTTTCTCTTTAAAGTCGCAAGCAGACGGTGCTGAAGGGTCGAATGCATACTGAAACATTAAATGTCAGCGATTAATGCTATGAATAGATGGACAGATGTAATTATAGACACTCGAATTTGTTAGTATTCCTTTTCAAAAATCTTTATGCTCGTTAAAGCACTCTCATACAAATTTGTTTCCTCGGAGTAATTCCAACGGGCCGCCTCCTATTGCCGCCACAGTTATAACTGACTGTTCACTTTTTTCAAGCAGAAAGTCGATAGTCTCTTATGTTTGGCGCAACGCTAAATATAGCTGTTTGTTTTCTTTGTCACACATGATTTGCTGTAATAACAGGTCTGACAGACTTTCTTGGTTAAGGAGTACTGCTTTTATGTCACTATCTAGCACATGTTTCCTTCTCGTGTACCTATGCCAGCTCATTTTATATGAAACGATGAAAAAGTAAAATAGAAAATATCAGTAATTTTATCTATCGCACTTTCATTTCATTTCATTATTATTATGTATAAAAGAGCGTTTGTACCCCAAATATTTTTAGCCATATTTAAACTTGGAAAAGATGCAATAAACTCTTTAACGTAAGCTTGTAAAACGTGAAATTAACGTAAACTTCCTTTTTTGTGCACTGTTTGTAGCCAAGAAAGAAACTGACCAATGAACGCAGCCACTGATGGCAACAACGATGTTTCTCAGCCCTGTCTATGTATCATATATATTAACAAAATACAGAAAAACGTTATCACGCCAATACATTTAATCGTCAAAATGAATCACCACAATAGACAGCGTTTACTTAATGACTGATGAAAAAAACACGATGAACATTTGCAAGGGTATAATAGATTCCAATATAATGACTGTAGTATTACTAACTTTCCTATTTAGTGATTAACCGTAACTATGAATATTTGTTTAACCATATGTGGATTTTTGACTTCTTTCGATCTGAAATACGTTTTGCACTCAGATATTACACACACTTTAGTCGTTCGATTACTTCTATTTTGAAACAGCACTAACATTAACACCATAGTCAAATTCAAAGTTTAAGGGCAACTAGCAGCATACCTTGAATGGATAAACAACTGAAGTTAAGTTATGACAAACCTTAAAAATGCGTGAAATTAAAAACATAGTAGCGTTAAGGCTCTTGTTGTACAACCGCTGCAAAGTTGAACTAACTGAAACAAACTTATTATGTAATAGTGTCTTATCTACCAACGTACATAATTTAATTAGGAGTTGAATGCTTCTGCTCAAAAGGATACCGATTGAACAATTGGCCGACAACCGGTAGAACTATTAGAGGACTCCTGGAGGTCGAGACAAGTAACCAGTACTATCTCGATTGATAAACAGCGCATCCACGCGAAATCAGCGAAGGTCTACAATCGTTATCACTAAGTGCATATATATATCTTGGTGCTTTTGCAGTTAATCGTTGCAGTTAATATCACTCATGTACCGCAAAGCTAAACACTGTATGGAAAAACCAGAAATTACTTTTGGTCAATCTCTCAAGGTTTCGAACGCACCTTACGGATAACAACCGCCGGTAGCGGAACGATTGAGGAACCAGCAAGGTCAGCAGCTGATCTCGACAGTCCTACGTACCATGCTCGTAATCACGAATGATAGCTGGAAATTCACTGTTTTGGTCTAAAAATGACCTCTATTCAGATACAGGCTTTTTCAGACACCCTGCCTAAAGTTGAAGTATTTGTTAGGTAGAAAAAAATTATTTTAAATTGCTCAACACACATATCGCTTCCATGGTTCAGCTTCGCTCAAAGCTTCTATGCTTAGAATGCTGCCCTCTTTTTATCGCCGAATCATGTACGGTAGTCCATTGTACTGTTTCCGAGGTAGTTGTCGTTGCTCTCCCATGGTCAGCTCTTAGAGTCTTGCCTCTCTCCCTCTTGCTGCAGATGGCTCAGATTTTAGCAGCACTCTAAGTTTACGTGTACCATACCTACTCTGTTTGCTGCTGTTGACGAGCCGGCTGATCACGGTGGTAAATCGAATAGTGGAACAAAAAATATAGGCGGTTCTCAAAGTCAAGTTTCTTGGGCTGTTGCAGGCGTGTTAGAATGTTATTGGCAGTCACAATAAGCGTGCTCGCATCTGTGCTCATTACACTAGTTAAAGGTAAGAAGAAAGAACGTCAGTTATTTACAGACGACATATTAGCTCATTTATATTACAGGCGGTGCTGCTTGATCGATCATTATAGTAGAGTCATTGGTTTACTTCCCATAAAAAAGAACGTTATTGTCGGACGCAAGGGGGCATCAACAACGGTGGACGCGTATAGTGTCTTTAGTTCTTTATTCGCTCGTCCGCAGTGGGCGCGGATGTCTAGCAGGGACACAAAGTTGCACCATTAACACTTGTGACAATATCGACCTCATACGTAATATCGGATGTTGTTGTTAAATTAATTTAAGTCTAAGATAAATTATTCTGATTTATGAAATTGAACAGGAAGAGAGCACGACTATGTGACATGTACGTCGATGATGAAGTTAGAAAACCAGAACTATATGGTGAGATTGCATTCACACGACGTGAAGTACGGCACTGGCAGTGGCCAGCAGGTGAGGCCCTCATAAAAATACTTTATCTAAATTTAGAATACAGAACGTACAGACTTACCATGCTAGACGATGCGAAAATCCAAAACATGGCAATACCAGAAATTTAGTAAGCAATATATTTCGATTCCGTTAGTATGTTGGAGCTTTGCTGTGAATTCTACTGGAACATTATTTCTGTACGAAAGAAATGCGAAAAATTGATTAACTATAAGGGATGTGTCAGTCAGTTTTAAATGCATGTATTCTATAATACTGATTTTAGTCAGTGACAGCCACACAAGAAAAAGATGACCATAACTCGTACTGGGTCGTAAAAGGCACCAAAGCAAAACCATGCGGCCGCGGGGATCCCATTGAATGTAATCAACTCGTTCGTATGGAGCACCTCGCCACAAAAAAAAATCTTCACTCTCATCATTTCACTTCACCACTTTCGGGTATGATTGGATTATTTTTTTGATTGCATTTGAGTAATATCCTGCGTTCAGTGCATAACAATTCTGAATATTAATGTAGTTGCACATCGAAAATTTAAGATCTATTTTTAATTTTATTCCATACCGAATTTATTTTAGGAAAACATTTTCTATTATCAACTGAGTATTTACTGTGTTATTTCAAATTCTCGTATATTAGATGGACGTTCTTTGTATAATCTATAACATATTTCTAGTGGTTGCGTATTGAATGGAAGCTCAACATTTTTTTTCCATGGCGGTCTATGTGCGACTATCTTCGGCCTATGACAGGTGGATCAATTCCTATTACTATGAGTTTGCTTAAGCTTCATACCTATGTAATTCTTTGAGTTGACTTCAACGCTCCTAAAATGTATGGCACATCGTTGGTCGGCACGTGTTGTTTCTGTAAAATGGTCCGCTGTTGACGACAGAGCCGAAATTTACAGAATTTAGTATAAGATCCCTATAATCTTATATCTGTATCTATTATCTGTAAAGTTCTGCCGTGCCTGTAAAAAAAAGGACTCCAACGACCGTAATAGCAATAAAATGGCGACCTGTGTTATTAAAAGTAATATATGGGGGCCTCAGGTAAAATATAGGAACCGTGTCTCAGGTATTGGAGGAGAGGAATTGAGAAACAAGTCTATTGCACAGGAATTTACGTCTCAGAAAAAAAATCTAAGCGGTTTAATCTTTTTGCACCACTGTCTTCTAGGTAATCAAGAAATATCGGCGTTCGGTAAGAACGGAGAGGGAGATTCGGGTGACCACTGGAAGGTAATCTGCTCGAACACGTTCTGGGAAAGAGATCAAGCCGTACGCCTTAAACACGTCGATACCGAAACGTGAGTATTATAATACCACAATTAAATTTCGTTGTTTTACTTTTGGCACCGTTAACAAAATGCCATTTCGAGTAATTGTAATGTAATTAAAAGAATACTTTTAATTCGGAATCGCTGGGTATCGACCTCTGTTGCTAATTGTTTATCTTATTGCAGTCTCAAATATCGTTTGTGAATTCTCTAATCAACCGTTCGATCGTTCTTTTTAATGGCAGGTGGTTGTCTCTATCTGGACAGTCGTTTGGTCGTCCGATTTCCGGTCAGATGGAAGTCATTGGCGCAACTTATGCTGACTCGTCTTCGTACTGGAAAGCTCAGGAAGGAGTTTTCGTGAGACTAGCTGACATCGGTATGGGCAGTTTTGTTCGAGACGATTTGGGACGAAAGATCGAACACAACGAACTCTAGATCCAGTAAAATCACTAATTGCTCACGCTGATGACAAACTCCACAAATTAATCCTTTGGAAGAAATCAAGTTTGATAATTGTTTTCACCCAGATACACATGTTGGCCTGCTGTAACTGTTCAGTATAATAGAATTACGTTACTATAACAGAGTGCACGTGCGAGCTTTCTCATTGTGCTCTGCCGGCATCATAATATATGAGAGCGCGCAGGGCAAACTTTTGGTAAAGTTTTATACGACCTATTGCCGAAATGTTTTAGTGAAAACTGTGGAATAGCTTTCGTTTAAACAAATAAATTTAACTATGAAGACGCGCTTATTATATCAGCGGTGTCTGCCTTCGGTTTTAAATTCAGCGGTGTCACACAGGAATGATAAGCACCATACGTGGTCTATTGCCACCGAAGGATATGCTAATCAATGTAATTTCATTTCGTCACCTGTGAGAGACGATTGGCACTAGAGAAATTTTGCTTTATCCTACGAACGCTAAAACTAGTAGATCTTTCTAGATCAACGGTGCAGTTAGCAATGTAAACAATTTTACTTCATTATCCCGTCGCACATTGTGTCTCTTGTCAATATTCGTGCACGGGTTTCAATACGTCTGTAAATAACCATGCTACTAAATAAATATATAGTTATATTATAGAATATACGTTTTTCTTCCTGAGATCGAAAAGATGTTTGTACAGGCAGCATAAATGTGGTTTAAGTTTAACTTATGGACTCAACAGAGCCGACAACCTTATATTTTTACATGATGCGCAAGTCTGTTCTCATAGACTACAGAATTTCACAAAATTCAGCGTTCATGAAACTGTCTAAATACGTCAGAATACGCTTCGTGTATTGCCAGGACTGCGTATTCTGCGAGGTAAGCGTCGCTTAATGGCATATGAAGACGGAGTGTGTATGGCTTAGTGGCTTTTGCACTAAATACATAAAAGCTCACAGAGATAATGAAGTACAGTCAATGATACTTTCCAGTGCCACGCTAAAAAAAGAGTAGTCTCATTTATCTAAAAACTATCAGAGAGGTCGAACCAGTCGCATAATACCGTGATTACAAAGTAATTGAGTTTTAGCAACTGAAAAAACTAACAGAGTTGCCTAAGATCTAAGACTACAGTGGAACGAAGGCACGAAATATATTTTTCGACATACTAATTGAATCTAACACAAACCACAGTCTACCCATTTAACTGTTACAGCTAGTTTGAAGTCATTTTATCGTGGCCATAGGGACGAGAGTAGACACCCGTGGACCAGTATTTACCTATGTTGTTCATCACACGTGCTTTGCTCGACAATGCTAGGATCAATGGTCCATTATTTTAGATGACTTTTTTTTTCTCTACATAAGTGCCATGCAGTATGTTACATCGACATAGAGAGCATGAAGAGAGATAAATAATGTTACATTTCTAGTAAGATGATGAATAAGGCGAGCATTTTCATTATTTCCATATACATTTTCTCTAGTGTAGTTTTCTATTACTATTATATTTTTTATTTTTATTATTTCTCTATATCCTAAAATACGAACAACTCTTCCTAGTATATTTATTTGGTCAAGAGACCAGAAATAACGAGAAAATTTTGTGCTTATAATAAATTTGTGAAATGTAGCTGATACAGCAGCACACTGCAGCGGTGCGCGATACTGTATGTGTTTTATTTCGCTATAGTGTACGCAATTGTTCATTTTAGGACAAGTTAACACGTAATTACTATCGATACAACTCTGAATGTTTACTACAGGAGACACAAAAGTAAACGAATTGTCTAGTGGTAGCTGGCCATCGTGGATTTGTTCTTTACCTAACCTAAGGAGCCCGTTTTAATTTCGCAATAACTATGATGATCAAAGATGCACAGCGGTTCTTCATATTCAGAGTGGGACTTACGAAAACGTGTCAGCTGTTTACTTGTTTAAATTTGTAGCATAAGTTAAGCTAGGTATCGATGAATGTTTTTATGTAAGATTGAAATCTCAGTAGCGTCCGGTAATGCGGCTGGACGCGCAGTTATAAAAAAAATGGAGCTCAAATATTAACAAGCGAAGTAGTTTATAATGTAGAACGCCGCCAAAGGTTATACCTGGCTAATATGACGTCCGTCTAATGAATTACAAAATTTCTATATATTTATTCGTGTCATGATGATCCCGCTCAATAAACTCAGTCTCATGAGATCATCGATGCTGTCTTTCATCAATCGCCAAGTTGGGGCGAAGTGTTTTCGAGTCATTCAATCACCTTCGTCTGGAGCTCTGCATAATTTAAAGTCTTGTACCCTTTCATGACCGTCATGATAGCCTGCTGCATTGTATTCACCCAAAAAAATGCCAGAAAACGTCAGTATACCGTTCTTCTAAAGAAAAGTAGTGTAATAAAAATCATTTATAGCGAACACATTCACTTCGGCCGGATGGTTCGGTCGAATAAATCGAAACGTTAGCACAATTTCATCAGTAGCAACATAAAATGATGAGCTACAAATGCCGCATTAGGTACAATTTAAGCAAATCTTCGGACGCCATGTGAATATTCGTTGACTACAGCAAATAGCTAGGCCTAATCACTAATGCAACAGCTTGCAACACCATCGATCGCTGCCATAACAGTAACAGTGGGATAATCTATCCGACTGTCGTTAACTACATGACTTTGAAGAAGGCACCGCCATCATCTCCAAACGACTGCAACCAAGTCACTCGAGTTCGACTTTCATCTATGCAAAAAGCGATCGGCAAGGAGGATCCCACCAAGTATCGTGGCCCAGAGTAAGTAAATATATTTAAGCGTAGAGCAGTGTTAAAAGGTTTCAGCTGTTATAAAAATGTCACGACTATTGATAAAGGCTTTGAATCTTCCAACAATTCCTTGAAACAAATGGGACGATATAAAAGTTATTCAACAAAAGCCGTCGTGATCATCTATACCTGCTTTTCCACCTACATTAGTTCGATTTACTTGAAGATAAGCAATGTCTTTACTACTCTCCTCTACGATCTTCTCGCCATATGTACGTCCCGAGCATCAGGCTAATGGTTTCACGATCCAGCCGATTATCAGCGCGCCTGAAAAGCGATTATATGTGATGATAATAACGATAATAATAATGCGTGCTTCATCTCAATGTTTGTAGGTCTACCGCATCTGTTGCTCTTGCATATAGCGCACTAGTACCGCTAAGCGTCCTCATGAGGAAGTCCAAGACCTCGTAATAATTAAATGAGTGGCTCTAAAACTAGATTCTCTAAGTTAGTTAAAAAGTTACTTTACATCTGTAATGTTACACCCTTTATGTAGTTAACCGCGTATCGTAACAAGATAAAGATGTTTGCCTTATCCATATACTGACATGATACAGAA
This sequence comes from Varroa jacobsoni, assembly GCF_002532875.2. Taxonomy (NCBI): domain Eukaryota; kingdom Metazoa; phylum Arthropoda; class Arachnida; order Mesostigmata; family Varroidae; genus Varroa; species Varroa jacobsoni. Next base: position 89,577 of record NW_019213228.1, on the reverse strand, counting down.
GTCATAATTAACGAGTTCATTTGCTTAGTGAAAACTTCCGGGCAGGTGAGTAGAGTGTAAAGCGTCCGTCGAAGCTCGTCCTTTAGCACATCTATCGGAACGGAATCTTCTCCTGTAAGTTTTACACTCAGCAATGACAAGTACACAATCTTACACTTATAATGTAACAACGGAATTTAATGAATGACATAACTTGTGCGTGCCCAGCACATCGACTCCTATGTAGCTCATATAATATAGTTCGTTTAGTATTTGATACATAGATCTTTGTAATGCCCCTTTTTACGATTAGTATGTGAGCAATTAAATATACGAGGGCTACTATGCTTATCTTTTTTACGCATCACATATATATATATATATATGTATATGTGTAGAACTTAGTTGTGGGCGTTGGTTCCACGCGAAAAGTACAGCCACTTGAACTGTTGTAAGTTCGAGGTCATATGTTCCGCTGTGGGTTTTAAAGGAAAGCATTCCATCAGACATATGGTACTGCCAGTAAAGGTTATTTGCGTGCGCGCCTTCATAAAAGTCTTACAGCTGTGTAGATGTTACACGATTAAAAAGACTAATTCGGGATGGGCCCTTGGGTAGTTGAAGTAAGAAGAGACTGGGATTACGTCCAAAACACATAGTCAACAGGTTAATTCCATTCATTAATATGTCACGCTAGTGAATTGAGTTTATTTGAAACATGGCTTTTCGCTATGATCGCTCGCCATTTTTGGGAAGCGTTTATCATTCGGTCACATGTCAACAATTTCATTAAAAGGAACCAATACCAATCAAAGCATTCCAAATGTTTTAGATTTATATAGGTTGCACGTGTTTTAAGGTTGCACGTGTATTTTAAATAAACTATGACAAATATTTGAGTACGTCGTATATTATTAAAGCAATGCGTACAAATAAAGATGAACGTGAAAAAAGTAGACCCAATATGCAGGACACCGTCGGCAACTTCGGTGATTTTAGGTGGAAGCGTAAAAGACTAATATCGTTAAAGGGTGATATATTAAATAGTTTTAAAGCTCACTAAAAGCATGGTACACATCTTTTTTTAAATTTACATTTTTTTTTTAAATTTGCACTAGTGAAGGCATTGTTTCCGCGTGTGTCACCTTTCACAGAAGAATACGTGTTACTCATTGAGGTTATCCAAAACTAAAAGCTTGTTGTAAAAAGCAGCAATTTCTGCAAACAATAGCGTAACTGCGTCAAATCACGCCAAATCATTTCCGTAAATTACGTAAAAAACGTTAATTAAGAATAACGGAGTATTCTGGCAGATTGAACTCATCTCCGAAATGAAAATGCAACTGCATCGAGATAAAGTGAGATGATAGTTCGGAGAGACGTACTTTGTAATAAAAACATGCAGAAAAAACACAAATGGAAAGTGCAGTTTCACTTATTGATTACAACTCCTACTTGGAATCGTTGATAACTTCCAAAAAGGCCTGATCTTGCACGGTGATAAAATGCACATCCGTTCCAGTCACGGCATGCAGCTATGTTAATCCAATACTCGGAAACATTTCAATAGAGTAATAATGAAATCAACATAATGCTGGGAGTTTCCTGGGAATGTACTTCTTAAGTTGTTTCAACATGGGTTCAAGAGCTTTTCCAGCTGCTTTCAGACTTATCTGTATGTCAAGAGGATCATTGCACGTAATATTTTAACGGCCTTTTTTCAATGACGACTAATAGCAATGATAAAGGCATCAAAAACCACGCAACGAAAACGAAACGGTTAGGAAATTAATTCGTAGTATTATTATGTAAAGCAAATTTGCATAGTAAGTTGCCGTAAATTATCCTTATTATTAAATGATATCCCTGAAATGGTGCTCGTACAAAATGATGCGTTACACAAAGCTGTTCGAATATTTTACGTCGCTTTTTGTGGCCAAGTTTGGGTGCACATTGTTGTATAAGAAGCACGGGGAAATTGATCAAAAACTCCGTATTTAGTTTCTTTTGGATCGTTTACTTACCTGTACATTCAGTGTGGTATGTATGGTAGATATGTGTCTTGACGAGCTCGTCCGAAAGCCAGACATGTAGGTTATTCCTTGACTTGGGGGAATCGTCGAGATACCTGTGACTTCGTGCATCTTCTTCAGACCACTTTTTGTCGGCATGCTTCTATTACTCTATGCTGTTCGAGATATGTAGAAACCTGCTTTCCATATATATCGGGAAGGTCCTTGAGATATGCTTCTTCGAGATTTGTAAGATATGCCTGCGATAAATTGGCACCGTAACAGCATATTATCTAAAAATGTTGTCTAACTAGGTTTTACCGTCGTATCATATCGGTTTGGAACTAATAAAAGCTAATAAGAATTAACTAGAATAGTTTGTTCGATGAACGCATAGTTGGATCTAAATAAAATCAGCGCATTTTCTCTATAGGTAAGTTTAGTATAAGCTTAACCTACGAACTGAGCAGGACTAATTCCTTCTGGCTTTGTCGTCTCGTTAATAAGCGCCTTAAAATTCTCCTGGGTATTTTTGATCGGTTTGACTTGTCGATCTTCCTTCCCTCTCACGACTGATGATTGTCAACGTTACCATTCTGAGCCGTCGAGTTATCTCGTTAAAAACAATTTTCTCTCATACAAGGATGACGAGCCCACGAATTATGCTCTTCTCATCGTAGCTATCCGATTGCCTCTCTATAAACGAATAAGAGGAAGAGAATTTCTCTAAAAATTATAAAGACTACTAAGAATAGCACCCGCCTGTTGCTTTGGGGTCGTTTTATGATAAAGGCATGATTTTTACAGAATAATGATAGTTGATACGTCATACGAAAAAACAGAGGTGTTTCGTAAATACCTGGCAAAATAGGATCCTTTCCAGTAGCTTTCTGCATCAGACAGATTCGGTTAGCTAATGCATAATAGATGTTATGGAATGAAAATTGTGGTTGACAAGTTATCTTATAGGCCTTGCTGTACTCGTTTTGCAAAACTTCACTCATTCTGCTTTTGATGAGCCGCTGGAGTTTGCCACCGCCGTTGTCAGATTGTTTTGGCAAACAATGACGCAGAATAAACAGCAAAGAGCTGCAAATTAACATAGCAATTTTACCTTGGCATATGATAGATTGCCAATTGAAATATTCTAACTTCACATGGCTACAAATTCGTCTTGACTCTAATGAACACTGAGCAAATTGCTCAGGCTGGTAAATTCCTAATTAAAGTAAATAAAGTAAGTGCGTTATACTAACTTTTTGATCACCTATGAAGATCCTGTTTAAGCACAGAAGTGAAGATTTCATCGCACCCTTTATCCACATGAACACGTCGTGAAGAGTTCTACTCAGTTGTAGAATGTGCCGCTTCTGTTATCAGTAGTAAGTGTAAGCATAACAACTCAGCACTTTACAGCTTTTTTCAAGGTCTAACTAACAGCAGCTCGCTAACAAATTTGGATTATCTATTATTTGTAGTAAAATTTTTGATTTTTTTCGAGATTGTCCGCCCATCATTTTATTTATTCGTAGTTGATTATATTAATGGATTCAAGTGGTAGTAGATTTTGATCCATTGCAATCAGGTGCTATCGTCTGCTTGTCTATGAATCAAGCCCCTTAAGCGACATTATAAAGTTTCGTACGGAAAGAAATCTACAAAGAGCGATAAAGGACACCTTTTATGCAATAAGTAAACTCAGCGTTTGCAGAGATCACACTGAACACAACGGATGCAGCTTAGGTTCTATCGACTGAAATAAACAGCCTAAGTTCTAGCAATAATTTAATGAGGACTTTATTAAAATATGAAAACTGATTGCTTAAGTGAACATTGGCCTTAATAGCTTTTAAGACAGTATATATATATATATATATTTTATTTATTCTCTAACTTCAAGCAACAAACATTACGTATATATAACACAACTGATATAGAGCACGGTCCATTAATAAACAATCATAACTTATGAGCCCGTCAGTTACCAATCATTAGTTAATAATCATTAACATGGCATCACATTATGATATTGCTATGTCCAAAACAAAATGGACACTCTGAATCCCCGTCCATCGCATTTAGTTGCATTACATTATACTTACTCGAAGAGATTCAGCCATTTGTCTCTCGGAATTTTCTCATCGTTCATTATCTTCAAAAAGGTATTCTCAATTTTAGGGTATACATCGCGAATCTTCACCTGCAAGTTGTTAGGTAATAAAAAAAAATCTCGTTGAACAAATGTCATTTTATGAGACTGTGGGGCGACGATATTACTGCCATGTTGAACAGTGAAAATTTAACGTAAACCATTAATAACATAATAAGAAAATGGTCAAATTCTCCAAAACAAGTTAATCTTAGATCAATTTTAAACTTTCTGAACTGGGAAAAAAGAAAAACTATTTCTAGTTGTTTTCGAATCGCCAGCTTGTGTGCGACAGCATATTTGGCGGCTTTATTAGGTAAGGTTCACCGACATTATTGCGCCCCTTTGTCCGTCATCAGTTCTTCAGCCCACTGTGTACTATTAATTATACTAGTTACGCTAAACTGAATAGCGCTATAATAATCGTGAAGTAGTGGCTCTGTGCAAGTTGCTATTTGCGAGAACCCATGTATAAAAAATGTAAAAACAGCATAGTAAATAAATGTGTGGAATGGAATAGAAATCCGGCACTGGTACGAAATTCACTATGTGGCGGATAGCGTTTGTTGTTTGCTTTGGCTAAAACTGTTCCATTAAATGGTGTTAGATAGCTCTCTGCGCCAATTTCAAAAAAGTGCGCGAAAAGGACCCTCTGGATAATTCTAACGATGATCACGCTGACTATTATCAAATCTATTGATCGAACAATGCATGTAATTATATGAACTAATGTTGAATAATTATTACTTCGAGGTAATTATGTTTGCTGCAGGAAATCGGTTCGGAATCAGTGTTCGTTATATAATGACAACAAAGCTCAACACCTGCATTGGTTATTAAATAAAAGTGGTATATTTATTTATTCAATTTTGTGATACATCTGAATAATCAGCATCAAGCCTATGAGGTTAAAACCCGGCTGGGAAAAAAAGCCTCACTCTGGGCTAATACATACAAATAAAACAGGGATATGAGAACGCTGATGCGCCTCAGCACATCAGATCATCCTAGTTTGCATGATCATGACAACGTCACAATCATACAGCCATTGTGCCCGCTATAAAGCATATCTAGATTCTAGAAGAAATTCATGGGTCTTCGTCAAAAATCACTGCTTAAAAATAAGTAGTTTCCAGACAATTTAGCTGAAATACTGAGCGCCCTAGATGAACACCCTGGTACTATCCAACACATTTTGTCTCAATTGGTTAATCATGATAATAATTATTATTATTATTATCATCGCATCACATTTTAATAGAGGATTACAACAAATCTGTGCTATTTAAAACAAGTGCTACTTAAAAATATAAAGACCTACTTCGTACGTTCAACAAATTCAACAAATCTACAAAGCCATCCTTCAGAGACTCGTCTACGTTTACCAGTGTGATGAAATGTAGCTAGAAAAGCTTGAGGTTTCGGACTCAATACCACGTCGGTCGGCGATTTTTATTACGTTCTTAATTGAGCTCCAACTTTCAAACATTATAATAGCGTAAAAAGCTATCCGTTACTTAGACACAACAGAACAGGAGAAGCTTTACGCCGGTCTTCTATTAACAGTTGGCGAACATTTGCTTCCAGAATGAATTTGCGTCACCATCATGAGTCGATCCCAAACAAACCGAATAAAACGAGGTAACATCCGTTCGCACAGGAGTCAACAATTGCAAGGCATGATTCCCGTTTAATCTGAGTGTAATTGTGGATCTATGGAATTGTTTTTAAAGCGCATGCATCGCCAACCGAGGAACCAACAAAAGCACAGTGAAATATCTTCAATTCTGAAAACACACCGCCTCTCAAAGTAACCATCTACTTACCTCCTTAGCCACGAGCAGTATCTTTCGTTCAAAAAGAAAAACACGAGCGCGTGGTTTCAGGCGGTCTTACTACCGGACTAGCTCGAGCAGACCTTGGCGTTTACCAATAACTGTTAAGCACGCCCAAATCATTTATCTGTCTAATCAGTTTACTACGGTAAGCTGATGTAAGCGTTTGACGCATTGCGAATGAGCTATTTCTGAGTTGTGGAAAACACATCGGCTCCAAATAATCAAGATACGGACGTGCTCAGTTTGCTTCGGACAGATTGGTAGCTAGCTGTCTACATAGAATCTGCTAACTAGAAACAGTCACGGCTTTCCTCGCACCCTTTGAAGCCTCTTCTTCAAAACAAATATGATGTGGAGCTTCCTTGTGCGCCTCGCGTCACATGTAGCCTGCTCCTACCTTCCTTGCCCATAACATGTTGCCCCAAACAAGTAACGCGTCGATTTACCGATAATATTCATTGCGTTTTTGTGCTGGTGACGACAAAGTAACCGGCGACCTTTAGCAATTTTTCCCGTTTAGAGAAAAGGCATCAACATCCTGTAATATTTGAACAAGCAGAAATTATCGAGCTTCATTTCCTGGTAGATAGATTGGGGCAAATGTTCTTGCCCTATTCCGGGTACGAGCAGATAATTCGGACCACTGTCTCCTTAGTTGTTCTACAAGAAGCTACTAACGATCTACCAAGCAGTCGACTGTATCACGGACTCGTGTAGTTGCAATCAGATATACACACTGGATTGTTTGACTAGATGTTTTTGGTTTTCTTGTGTTAGGCAGTTTCTTATTTCAATATGGGCGTCATTTGGAAAACGAAATTTGGTAGTAGTGCACCGTCCTAAAATAATTGTAATGTCTTTATTTAGGTTTAATATAGAGCGCCTTAAAGACGAGTAACAAAATTTTGTGAAAAGATTTACTGTATTCTACAATTTTATTACGATAAAGGCACATGTGTTGCCCATCTGCATAAAAGAGTTGATGTTGTTTACTATTAAGATACATTTGACGGATAAAACCGTCCAAAAATGGTTCTATCGGAAACTTCGACGGCGTCAAAGATGCTCCCTTGTGGTGATCGATCACTTACGAAAAAAAAGTCGATGAAATTGTTGCAGACGTTAAATAGGACCGACACACGGGTAACATTATATGACGTCGTCAAGGGATGAAATTTTTACCGCCAAACTGTTTTAAACCATTTGTAGAAGAGTGGCTGCAAAAAAGCTCGACACTTGGAAATTGACGCGAAAGGATTCATTCGATCGTAATTCCATCTGCGAAGCTGTAGAGAAGCGCAATCAAATCTAGCCATTTTTGAGACGGTTAATTACGGGTGATATCAAAGGGATCACATGCAGCAATACTGTACAAATGCAAAAAAGTTACTCCACTGCCTTTAACTGATGCGGAAGAAGGTGATTCACTGTGTACTTGCTCGGATTGAAAAGGAATCGTTAAGAGCCGCTGCTGCTACCGCGGCCGCCGCCACCACCGCGTGACGTAACGATTCATTCAGACCTTTACTGTCAATAACTTATAAGGTTAGAGAAAACCATTGAAAGAAAAATAGACCGGAAACTACTAAACAAATAAAGCGTCGCTTTTCATTATGGCAATATCACCGGACTATATATTTCCTTAGCGCTACTTTCTAAGGTCTAATTATAACGCACCCGCCGTATAGCCTGGATCTTGCACCATCCAACCATCATGTGTTTTAGTCTATACGGAAGTCTTTTATTAGGGCGAGTTTAGTTTCAATGAAGGGATGGATACAAGAGTTAGTTATTACAAAACGGCAGAAACTCTACAGCGACGGGAATATGTTTTTACCAGAAAAATAGCGGAAAGTTATCGATTACAATGGCGCACATTTAGTTTAGTCATATTATTTTAATATATAACATTGCTTCAATGAAGGCTTAAAAACGGTCCGTTTTTTTTTTTTCATATATACATATAGTGGCAGCGATCATTTGGCACCGGCGAGAAGAGGACGAATCGTTCGAGCCTATTGAAGCGAAGTGGTCGGCCAAGCGACAGTATTAAGGTCTCTAGTGGAACGTTCGGCAGAGAGCGTCGGAGAAATCGCGTTGCTACCGAATTCACGATTTACAAACTATTCGAGGCCAGCGCAATGGGTTAGGACGTTGGAGACGGTGGCATAAGCGCCGGTTCAGCTTTGCTTACGGACTTTTACCAGACCCAGTCTAATGCTAACTCGTTTGCGGATGGCACGCTGACGTGGGGTAAATTCAAGGCCCGTTAATGCATGATTACGATATGTATATTAAGACTACATTAGAAGAAAACTATGAAAACAATGGGGCAAAAACCATAAGAAAAAAAAAAGGTAAAAAACACATAACGACGTGAACATTTTTGGGGTAAGGCAACTCGTCCACCTGCAAAAATTGCAGAGGCATGTCAGCTAGCTTTAATCTACATAGTGAAACAGCTAAGCTACCCGTTTGATCTTTGAATCGATGGTTCCTCGAACTAACGTAAGCTTAGCTCAGTATAACGAAGAAAAACAAAAGCATTTTACAAGGCTTTTACATTTGTATAGAATAAGTAGGCCTTTTTGAAGAAGTGTACATATGATGGAAAGCCATTTAATTCTTTGTTTTTATATTTGTTTGTTGTGTGAACAGCGTTGTTAATAGTTACACGTTCTCACGAGAGTTCTATTGTGGCAAATTTCGCAATGGACCTGGCAGCACCATTCGAATCTGCATCTGCAATGAACGCGCTCAATTCGCCATTCTTCGGTGTAGCCCCTTCCGCAACATAAATACCTGAGGAGTTCAATAGAGATAGATTGCTTAAAGTTGCATCAGCCTCCTTGTCGTCGGCATCAAACGTCAATAAATAAATATTCTTACAGCCAATACCATTCGTATAAGCTAACTCGAAATAACAAAAATATCTACGAAAAAATACTCTTTTTAGTGAGTCGTCATTATTATTATTATTATGAAGAGGAATAGACAATAATCCTTGAGTGGGACAAGGATTGCAGAGATCAATAGATCTTCCTTACTACTTGGCTGATAACAGTCCTCAGTCACAACTATCGAGTTTAGCATCCGCATAACAACGTGAACGAGTTCGTGCTCAAATAATACGTACTCGGAATTTTCTTTCGTGCACTTCCGTCCGCCAGTTCCGCGTGATCCATTATTCGGATCGTATCTGCAATAGTCCGTTAGGTCCGAAGTGAAGATAAGCTCCTTAGGCTTAATAGATGATACCCGCTGTTTGCCATTATAGCGACTCTGTCGCTTACGATGATGCCGCGGGACTTCGACTACGGCTTGATTTCGCTCGACCGAGTTGTAACGGTCTCGTATACCTGTTCCATCTGTAGCGCTTCTTAATAAAAGCTGCCCATCCTGGACTTGAGGTTGTTCAACCTGGAGCGCTTGCCTATACCTATATGCATGTAGAACACGAAAAAATAACGGTGCTTTTGTTAGTTTTTGTTTGTATCGCGCTTTCGTTCGATTGGATGCCCAAGTAGTTTCATCTTGTGTATATAACTGTTAGCCGTCGCTTACGCGTGCTGAAATTTCAAAATCGATTTGCAGCTGCAAGTCCACTAAATGTTTCGACGGAAACGAGCAACGTTCGTTAGTACTGCGTAATCTCTTTAGAGTCTCAAGAGAGAACAAAACATCTGTTATTTCTGCTGTATCTGACCTTTTAGTTAAATAATCGCCAATTGCATACACAGGTGCAAGAGTCTTCCAACACGTCTTGAGATTACATGCGCCACTGGTACCATGACAACGACATATTGTCCGTCGTGTGTATTTAACCGCCTATAAAATCACATGGTAGTTAGGATTTGAAGGAAGCAAACGTAATCTTTGAATGCTCTTAATGTCAAACCATCGGTACGGCTTTGAAGAGATGTCCGTTAGCACGAAATGCGTTTATAAATGCAAAACTACTAAATATGTCACTTTGCTTAAAACAGTACTAAAGGATTTTGCAGCGATTTTCAGACACTGACCAAGGAATAAGCTGATACTTACAAGCCTTCCTGCCATGTTATTGTGACGATCGATGTGGTCCTGAGCTCTAACCTTCCCTATTACCTTGGATCCACTGCCGGTCTCCATAAACCTTCGGTTTAACCTTATCGGGTGGCGCAGGTCGGCTGAGCATCCGCCCCATTTCCACATTGGAAAGTCAGGTAGCGCACGGCCATGTAACTCTCGATCGCAGCGACAATTACGAAGACTGCCATCGGCGCAGCCGCGGACGAGGGCGTGCGTCATAGCGCCGGCGGCGATCGCGTGCACGAAGGAAGCCTCGCGGCTCCCTGTAAGAATAAAATGTATCTTTTTTTATTGAACTATAGTTGCATAAGTACAATATAATAAGCGAACTTGCTTCGTGAGGGTAAAATCTGGCAAAACCTTGGACAAAAGTCTTTTAGTAGGTACGATTTCTTAACAGATTATCTGTAATACTGGTAGAGCGTAACAATTCAGTTCAGTGCAAGGAATTAGGCTTTTTTTTTCAAGATAAATTTGTTCAAAGTTTAGCTGAAATAAATCCAGCATTTCTCAATTTTCAATTCTATGTAAATGTAACTCCGTGCACTTATTCAGACGGAAAATAATTTCTACGCTCGTCGTTCTTTGAATCCTGATTACCGGATACAAGACTGTGTGTGAGTCCAGCAGGTCCTTTTTTCACTAAGGAGCAGTTCCATCGCATGTCTTTGAATGCCCGGAGGCATTCTCTAAGCGCCGCTTCCGCGCCCTTCCCCATAAGCCACGTCTCTGTCGGATGCGCCTGGCAGAAACGTCGTTGCGGAGCGCTGAATAGCGAATCGCTGCAATTTTCATCAGCTGAAGGTTTCTGATACGGCATAACTGACGACAAAGCAGTCGCGATCGTTTTGGGTTCTGAGGTTGGCGAAGAGATACCGTTGTTAATATGTGGGGTTGACTGAAGACTGTAAGAATCATCCACTGGCTCCTGGTGATGCCGACGGTTTTGAGTAGTATAAGGAAATTGGCCTGGAGATAGCCCGACACGCGGAACTACTCGCGAGATCTGAATGATGCTGAAATCATTCAAGACAAGTCGTCAATGTTAAGGCTTCGACAGGATACGAACACGAACTTTAACTGGAAACCATTCATTGACTGATATTATAGATGCTTAGGGAGCAAGCCGCCCTCATCGTCATCGATACGATCTCATTGTTGGTCCTATTTGAAACGATACCTACAGGCGACGATATCGCAAAAGTCTAGCAATAATGGGCGTTTAAATGGGTGAGCGGAATAGGTCTTACAACGATTTGATGTTGAATTTGTTTCAGCTCGTCCGTATCGATAAGTTAACGTTATATGATACTAAAATAGATTTGAATCAATTTTGTACTTTACATATTACACTGGACGCACTGGTTTCGAAGGCCAAGCCCATGATAAAGGACAAACTCTATTAGAGATCGCCAATATCCCGCCAACGATACATAGGTAGTATACAAAAATTCAGAATTTTTTATGCGTATTTTAGAAAAAAGGCATATTCCAACACACATTTGACTGATTGAACACTTGGCCGTTCAGGCTTTTTTACATATCGTATTTTTACGGTAATTCTATTGGTTGTTTGTAAGCTAATACATCTATTTCATGCTATAGCTATGCAAAAATTCTCCAATCCAATCCAATACTAACAACTGGAACTCAATGGTGTGATGACCATGAATAGATTTTCGATCGACAATCAGCGGTAATATTAGGCTCCCATCGGATCTTCAAGCCATAATGTTGTATGTGAAAATGGCGCCAACTGAAGTCCCTTTTTGACCATTTCACTAGAACGACCGAAACTTGGAAATGGTCTGCGATATCATTTCCATCTACAGCTTCATTGCCGCTCCATCGTAGGCTCGTTAGATTTATGACCCTCGACATGAAAGAAATGCCTGCTGCATATCACAAGGAAACGGCTTCATTGAAACTGGAAAATTTTTGCTTTATACCAGTAAACGCTACCCTGGATCTGAGCAGCAAAGGACAAAGGGGAGTGGCCTGTAATGGAAAGCATTTCTATAGCTACGAATGAACGCTTTAGAACCGTACGTGTCGTTCAATGTCGTTTTCGTCTCGCTGCGCCGACCCTGTCGTGCCGCTAAACTCAACGCGACTAAACTTAGGGGCTGTAGTGGTGACGGGCAATGGATGAAACGGGCGCAAATTAATGTAATTGAAAGTTGGATAATTCAGTGAGATCGGCAATTCTTTTTTTCCTCCGATACAGTGATGGACGTTATGAATGGAACACGTGGCTGGCTACCGTCAAGTAACGTCTACTAAAATATAATGCAGATAGCGGTTAATAGAGAAAACTGTCCGTGACAACCGTTGTTGACACGGCGCTATGTTAACGTATGGAAACAGAAACAAAGGCTCCGGCGCCCGTTTGCGGTGTTACTGTTAGCACTGTCATTATTAAATCTACAATACTAGATCTTACGTCTTAGATTTTAGTGATAGAATGAGTTAGTGATCGCTAAAACCATGTTATAAGCCTTGCCAAGTTATGACGCTGGTCAATATTACGTATGGAAGCGCGAACCCTTGTTGTAAGGATAATTGGGCGGGTTGGAGGAACACTGGGGCATGGTCGCGTTATGACAACTTGAAGAGGGGCAGTGCAGGTAATAGGCAAGAGGCCTATCCATCTGACTCCAAACTATCTTATTTTACACATTTAGCATTATTATTTACTTCGTTGCTCTGTAGCGTCATGAAAAGTGGTTGATGACAGACGCTCATATAGTGTTGATTTAACATCCTCGAAAAGAACCAACAATTACCTGCGTTACCATTGCCTATCGGTAAATGAAGAAATAAGTCTATACACTCTGAATACGCTATTTAGATTAACTTATTTGCTGAAGTTAATTTTACGTTTTCATTACTTGCAAAGGTTAAAGAACGGGTCGTTAGCGATTCAAACCCACATTTTCTCAGTCGTATTCAAATAGTTGTTGTCCAATGACGACATCGGTCTGTAACAGCTAGCTAGCTAGCTAGCTAGCTTGCATGACAGGCGTAAAATAAATTAACTACCAGAGGCTGTGCGAGTATAATGTAACGCGTGTCAAGTACCTAATAAAATTGTAGTTCATGACTCGGCATGATTTTTATTAGACCAGTCGACACGACATCGTGCTAGAAACTGAATAGATTGATTCCAGTAATAGGTTTAGCCCGTTGTATAATTACAAACATGCCGTCTTTTCTTTTCTTATAAACACGTCTCGCACTATATACATAGGGTATGCCAAGATGGCAATGGCTGACATGTGGGGGAAATCAGGACATCCATAAACGGCTACGCTTTATGTCCGTCTTTATTTCATACCAACGAAGTGCTTCTTCGTCTTGAGGTCAAACGCAGGTTGTCACTCACACCCCGATGCCACATATACTTTTCATATTTGATCCCAGAGATGGACTTCATGGAAACATTCAATCTTCGGCGCCGAGTTGTCGAAAATTGCCGCGTTCCATTTTTTTTCTCTACGCTACGATGACACGACGTGGACTCTGCAACGCTTTTTAGTTTTAGTTACAGGCAGAAGTTTATTTCAAATGTTCATGGTAGAATGCCTCATTGACGGAGAATATCGATAAATAGATCAACCAAAAAAAAACTTTTTCTTAGCAGTGAGCAAGCATAAAAGCAAATAACAAAATATCTAGATCTATTTGCGAAACTTCAAACATTTGGCGCCCCGACTGAGTCGTCTAGGCTTCACTATTATCTACAATAGAAATTACAATAAACACGAAATAAAAAAAAAATCGAAAATAGTCAATTATATATATAATTCGTGGTAAATCGTATCCTGGACACATTCATTACTTCTTCTGTTTACCTCTTTCGCTTCTGTATTCAGAGTCGATCCCGATCTTCCGTTTGATTTGATTGATCTGGATCTTTCTACCAAAATCAGACAAATAATTTGTCTTCATCATTGCTATTATATAATTGCTGTAATTGTTTTTCTGTCTCGAATTATTCGCCAATAGGAAGAACAGACGTCGTACGTATCGTCATAGTTTACATCTATTCAGAGACGCGTAGCTCTCTTCGTTATCACAATAAGAACAGGTCCCCTCATCGAACTGATCCGATTTCATTTTATTACCTCCCGATTGACACGGGCTTCCATCCTCAATATCCGATAACGAAACGGGTGCCGTCGCATGTTACTTTTCACGCCGAAAACCGGGTATGATGGACTGACTAGTACTTGCGCATAAATTTGTTGGAGGTCAAACTGTATTTGATATACAGTATATACATAATAAACCGAAATTACCGTATTATATTAAGCCAACGTTCACGATTGATTGTGTTATGACTTTTGCGCTGCGGCAGCAGCGGCGGCGGCGGCGGCGGCAGCAGCATCGGACGAACCGATTACAGTTTTAAAACGGCTCCCTTCGTTGTGGCTACACTTGAGAAAAACATCATACCTACTATACATTATAAAATACAAACATAATTTGTCTTTTATGACGGCTATAATCTGATATTAGGGCGTATTAAAGATAATTATTATAGATATACACGTACATCTAAAACTGGAAAGATATGGCGCTATGGTGTTCCTAAAAACGAAATGATACTACTTTCTAGACGACGTTAGATAAGTGGAGCTGTAAATACACTAATTCATAGATATACTAGCCACATTTTGGATCTTGTTCGGCGGCGCGTCACACAGCTCGCTTTGTCTAGTACTCGACTTCATGCGTCTGAAATGGAAGACGGACTTTTTTCCCTATCGCAAAGGTCTTGCCAAGCGTGTAGGGACGACGGTTTCTATAGGTCTCCTTTAGTTCATCTTGTCACTGCATAAGTGTTTAGCTGATTCGGCAGCGACTGCCTGAGAATGCTACGCTAATATGAATGCCCCATGACCCGACGATAGTGTAAGTAGAGATTTTTCTTACCACACTCCCCCGCCTATATTGAGTTTTACTAGATTGAAGGTGCACGATCCAAACCAGCTCAAGCATGTTACTGCGCCTTCGAGGCAACATTTATGTGACCACCACTATTGCCCAAAGGTCAAATGTATAGAGCACAAGCAAATTGAGCAAAACTACCGCTGGAATTGGCATTGCTTGATTTGACAAAAGCTCGATCTTTTCGAGAGCTCGATTTCTATGCGGACATACATTCGTAAGATACTAATCGAGCATAAAATCCGTGTTTTTTACTGCATGATCCAAGCTAAGCTCAATGGTGAGTGGATTGGTAGGTGGAAAAGGCGTGCCCATTCGAAACGGTGCTTGATAATTCCCTTTAGATATTACAGGTATGTTGGTAAGTTGGTATAAGGGTAAGATCTTCTTGCTAGCCAGGTCTGCGAGTTCTCGTTAGAGGGATGCGTCCTACTACGCAGAAGTTAAGGTTTTTTAAGAAGCGACTTCAACTTACGCAAAATCCGTTGATTGTATGTGTTCCCAAACGTTACATAGAATTTCTATTAGCTTATGTACGTATTCCGTGATTTATGCATGTGCTATCACCTCTTGTCTTTGATGCTTCTCATATAGACGTTTGTGGCAAACTTCGGTCTAACAAAGAAAAAAAAGTGCAGTAAAGTAAACTAACTATTAGTACAAAGTTTTAGACTATTGCAGAAGATGAGCAGAAGCAAATGCCGAGTTCTGGAGTACATGAGTGTCTAACATATAAGGCAACAGATTGTTGCCAACTTACTTTTTTCGAAAGTGATTGGAAGGTATTCTGCCATATTTCATAGTATCTGTTTTGCTGGCCACAGCCCACAGCTAAAGTACATAAAAAGCAAACTGGAGGAACTAAGATCGATGAACATTTCTCAGTCATTTGCAGACGGCTTTTTTGACCCTCTATATATATATATATATGTATCTATAGTCCTTGGTACAACTTATAATCTAATGGTTTCTGAACGTAGATAAAACAACGTGGCCAGTCTCAAAATACTGGCCTCCTCCGTCCTACAGACGAGACACTTGCTTATAATATAGAATGATAAATAAATTTAATTATGCGTAATTCTACTTCAATTGAAAGCTATAGTCGCTATTCGCTGAGCAGGTACGAGCGGACCGATCGTTTGTCGCTCGAAAAGTGTGGACGAATGATCTTAGCTGATTTATTGCTCACTGACGAACTATCGGCGACGATCGATCGATCGATCGATCGTTATTTCATCGTTTTGCCCAACTCACACTTAGCTATATTGTACTAGCGTCCGTCTGGGAGCGCCGAAACTAAGATGCAATGATTCAACCAAAACGATTCGTTAAAGATCTCTCTTCGGTGGAACCGGAGATGATTGGTAGCAGTCAAAGGACACAGGAATTTGCCCCCAACTCGGCTGTATTGAATTCACTGGAAATGCTGGTCGATAGCGAGCCTTAAGTTTGGGCATTTAGGAGAATACCTACCCGTGTCGTATGTTTTAGACAATGTCACATCCGTCATGTGATGACATACAGACGCTTCGGAAATGATGTTGTCACGAGCTCAGTTTCTCGAAAGGGAAACAAAGTTGTTCCGCCTAAGAGCCGCATTTTGTGTTCGCGTTCATATAGAAAAAAAGAAAGAAAAAGTACAATATGACCTAATCCTAGCTGTCGATGTCAGATGCTCTGACCGTCATCTGCCGGCGACCGAGACAATTCGAAGAAACACTTCTTCACGCATTCAGTGCTCGCGTTTGAAGTGACCACTCATAGCGAATGCGGTAGCTAGCACTTCTGCAATGGCGTCTTACCATCATTGTTATGTGTACGCTTGCCGAAAAATAAACTTCTCCACAAGCTAGAACGCCACAGACGCTACGGCTGAGCAGCGGTAAAGTGATTTTTCTGAACAAAAAAGTGACGGCAACATAGCGAATTTATACAATTCGTCAAGAGAGGACGAACAAACGGAAGAAGACATGATTTCGACGGTCAATTGTTTGAGTCTATTCAATCTGTAAGTACCGTTTACTCAGTTTCTTAATGCGGTGCGTATGTTCGTGAGCGTATGTCCATTTCGAGTCTTTTTGGCACTAGTAGTGGGCGTAATTGATGAAAGGCTCTGTTGCTGTTATTGCCGCTGTTGATATTGCTTCGTAATTTCAATCGAATCGTAGAAGAAAAAAATCTTCAACGAGTACGTACGCTTTTGTTCGCCCGACACGTGTCTTCCTCAAGACAGCGGCCCTAGAAAACTTGTCAAAACACTTAAAAGCTCATACATTCATCAGAAAGATGAATGTATGAGAATGAAACATTGAGTGAGAGTATTACATTTTATCCAGCGTAAAACAACCAAAATCAAAGCGACAAACGCTAGCTGACGTGGCGTTTCTGTATTGATTATAAGACAACAAGCCCACCCAAGCATTAATTTACGACAATGATAGCTTGGGGGAAAAAAGCCAATAGTAAACGTAGTAAGAGCAGCAAGCAGAATAGCTAATTAAAGTAGGACAAGAAAACACTTCATGACTGACATAATGCCGAATACTATGAATATACTAGTAAGAAGTATAACATGAAAATGATCACATGCCCACCACGTGAAAGATTTTTCTTTAAAAAGGCCAAGGCTTACGACTGTTTACCGTACTCTACAATTCTAAGCGCAGAAAATTCTAAGGCTAAACGCACTATTCATAGAACAGTGTGAGTAACACTTGTCTATGTATATTGAGAAAGTCATTTTTAGATGTGGCACTGTATCGTCACAGCCATTTTTCAGGGACCAACATGAGACGAATATTGCCGATTCGGGATTACAGGTTTCCGGCAGCAACGGTCTTCATGGTTTCGACGCTTATTTCTATACATCGCACACTTTTACCGCGTGAGGGTCTGTGCTCTTAAAAAGAAATAAGTAGACTTACTTCCGACTTGAAAATTAATTTTAGAATATCGAAGAAGGCTTACTTCTTTTCGTGTTTTTGAAATTGCTGGCCACGGCTTTTGTTACGCTACTTCGGCGCTAATGTAAGACGAGTCCTGTGGATGATGAGAGCTACCACTTTCAAAGCGGGTTCAGTTCTAAAGCATAGAACTTTCGCTGAAGAAAGAAACTGGTGTTTCTGTTACCTGGTTCTTCTAACCGCTAACAAAACACTTTATATTTAAGTGTTTTGTTTCAGCAAGATTATCAATTCAGCGCGTTAATTCTTTGTTTATCTATCTATCTATCTATCTATATGTGATTTGTTTATGCTCAGGCTTAAGCCCATAACAACGTGTGTTATATGCCTCCACAATATACTAGAATATATCCACAGCTAATTTCAACTAACTGTCAAAAAAAAAATTACATTTAATTTTTACATATCTCACCTACGCACTGATGAAGATTTCTACGAGCACGCAGATAACCTACGCTTGTTGTCGTGCCGGAGGTCTATACAGAAATCTGGCTGTTTAACTTCGCGTCGCAACGATGAACAGAGTATATCAGTCAGTTTCGTATTTTATGGGTGATTGGTCATTTAATGGTCTTTTGACCCATTAGATCCCGTGACATTCTGAAGCCTTAACGGTCCTAACCAGAGGTCTAACAAATCCTACTTTGACAAAGCAAGCTCCGAGATGCGGTTGTTACTATTTACTAGCGACTCGGGACACTTTGGGAATAATTATGTCGATCAGAATCAAGTATAGATAAAAATCTCTCAGGTGGGAAAAATATCCAACTATTGTCATCATCTTAAATCGCTGTCTATTTGTTTCTTACAAGCATTGAAAGTATCAACGAAATCCTAATCTAAAATTGAACACCTTGTACACGGACTTGCCAGATGAGACTAATAAGTTGAAAATGCTTCTTATTATTGTACATTTTTATGAACGCAGCCCACACACGACCCCACAAAACGATTTTGACAACCGTTGGAAGTGTAAGGAAGGTGTGCTGTTTTGGAGAAGTAGTAAAATAGTCGAAATCATATTTTAAGCGGTGATATCTACTGAGTAGATACAAACATAAAGGCAGCATGATCTTCAACTCATTCGTTCATTTGAGACGATTCTTTTATCAAGCAAAACAGCGATGATACCCATAAACGGTGCACGCAACTACCAGACACGTTTCTGCCCGTTTTATTTAACAGTCTCCTTAAAATTGGCTATGACCAAACATAACATTATTAGATTCCCATAATGTAGCAATTTGAAGTGATGCTCTACGCCCTCCTTAACCACAATCCATTACCCCGTAAGGTTTTCTCCTACCCTCTCTCTATGCTGTGGAGCAAACGAGTGAACCTTTGCTTTGCAATTAAAGATTCACTCGTTTTGGCTATCACGCATACTAATACAACACAAATAGATCATGTATGTAAGAAGAATATTCCCTGATGCATGTAGATTCTCCTCGCTCTATCATTCATTGCATACGAGTCTGACTTCTCGTGCCCTGTCAGACGACACCGCTCACCGTTCGCCATTAACTGGGCAGTATGAATGGATGTTCGTTTTACTAATGGGTATTTTAGATGACAAAAGACCGAGATCCGAGATCGACCGGATAGTTCCTTACGTTGGACGTTCCTTTTATACGTTAGTTTACTCCGGGCGAATTCGACTAAAGATACAACAGTTCTACAAAACCATTAATTTGGCACACTTCATAACGTAACAAGTAGATCTTCAATAGAGGCAGCAATAGGGCGCACGATAAGCTGTTTCAGTCAAGCAAACAAGATTCGCGTAAGCGTCTTTGCCGTTTCGGCCGATTAGTTGGCAATTAGATTAGAAATAACAGATGTCTGCTAGGTAACTTCAAATAATTAATTTACTTCGGTTTTTCCCAAAATGGCTAACGTCATTGAGAAATAGGAAGAGCCGTTTTAAAAGATAAATTTGAAATTTAGAACTTTGTCGCGCCACATTGTGCTAGCCTAGCTTGCTTTTCGGTTCTCTTACGATTGCGAAGGCGTCGATTTCTCACTAATACAATGCGCTCAATTTGGTGAGCTACAAATAACCGTGTCATTAAAAAAGACAACCGAACAGATACATGTGTGGATTAACTGTTCCAAGCGGAACTGCTTGCGCTTAATCAAGCGGTTCTACAATTCAACTGAGTCAGCATGTGCTTTACGGGCTATTTATAAAAAACGAAGGCAAATACTAGCACAGCCTTGAAGTTTACTGAGCCTAAATGTATGAGACTTCTCTTGAAATAATGTAATAGTCACATGGTAGGTGTAATTTTTCTTCACTGACTCGTAGTATAATGTTTTACATAAAATATTAAAAAAGAATTTCCTAGCTGACTCTTCTACGCGGCCAGAGAAACCAAAACGTACTTAGCTAAGTCGGTCTGAACCCAGCATCGATGTCAGGATTGCCTCAATATTACGAAACGTATGGGTATCAGCCCTAAACACCTGAGGACAAAAGCTTAACCTTACAAGTGGGATAGTAATTTCGTAGAATAGATCTTTACGGATCAGATTAGAGCCTGATTTGTATGAACATCATATCAGTAGCTCCCCATCATACGTTAGTATTCACTACGTTAGTAGTACTCACTTGGGTGGGCGTAAGCTGCTTTGCGCCCATTGCTGACTAAAAGGGACATTAGCAATGGCGGTGGTCAAATAAGTCTTAAGCTCCTTAAGTAGTGTTTCTATGTACTGGAGATCACATCTTGACGTAGAATCATAGTCAAGGAGAACAAAGTATTATGCCTTATGGCCGCATATTAGGAAACGATATTCTCTGAAGTGACAGAAATTGCGGCTGTTGTCCACTAACAGTGAACACATAGAATAGCTATTAAAGAAGCTGAGTGCTTCGATAATTGCAGGTATGACCTTTCCTCGTCGAAGGAGTGGATGTATCAAAATGTATTAATTCGTTATTTATATCTGTGTCTTTTTCCGTTGGCCGAAACAGGCTAGGGTAGTAAAACGCCGCCACCACACCATTAGAAATATAATTGACATCGTTGCGCTCGTTCTGTGTAGTGTGCGAAAATAGGGGCTCATCATGCTAATTGGCTTGCTTTGGCGTAGCCGATTATCGTGCTACACTTGTGATGCGGTTCAAGCCAAATAGTGCTACACTCTATTTGGAAAGCCAGCCACACCTTCGTCTGTATTCTCTTTCTACGAATATGCATGGCTATGGTTGGAGCTAAATCGTCACGGTGAGGGATAGAAATTCAGCTGTGTATACCTTCGTATTTGTGTTGGGTGGAAATATAGTAAATAGCCGGTGCAATGAGCGAAGAAGTAGAGTAGTGGCATTTGGCTCCTGGTTAGGTGAGAACTGTCACAAGTTTCGGGTTCGGACGGTATTTAACTAATACGCCACAACGGCGGTTATTACGGCGAGATGGCGCCACGTCCAATGTCAATACCTGCGTATGTAAGTGCGTAGACTGTTTGGTCGCGCACGTCAGTGTAAATCGACGCTTAGCACCTCTCAATGAGGGGCGCTGCTGCTTCCGATTCGCGATCAAGGACGCTTACAAGAATACGAGGGTCACGTACATAGAGATCAAGTTGAGATGTCCCTGTACTTATAATTAGTATATATATAGTTACATATACCCGAATATATATGACCATATATATATGACCGAAACTGCCGGCGATTATGACGAATAGTAATTCAGTGTTTTTTTTTTTTTCACCGAATATTTAGTAGAGTCAAATAGTTCTTATTTAATGTACAACAACAAATACATGCAACTGCACACTCATCCGCCTGGGAAAATTATTGTTTCATCGTGACAAACACATTTTTGTATTTTATATAGACACTTCCTGTAAAACATATTTGATTCAACATGTTCGCTACAAACTGTGTATTTAGTACGTTCACAGGGTGTACTATATAGGCACGAAGACCCGATGTGCTAACCATCGGATAGCTAGATAGGACATCTGCTAAACTTTTTCGGATCGTGGCGGTACTTTCAATCTGATCATGACCCTCTGACATCCCTGTCACTATATAATCATGATAAGATAACCGATTAGAGTTGTCGAAAAGTTGTAACCTGCTCAAACCTTGTGGCTGAACCTTTATCGCACTTTTTTAAACGTTTACATAGCTGTAATTTTGACACGATCCCATGCAACACATGCGTATAGAAAGAAGGGAGCAATACGCGCCCCATATAATCTCAGGTAGGTATTCGAAAAGCCAGGGAAAATGTCGTCAGTATCACAATACAACTGAATACATCTACGGACAGCGATATTGACCTGCTCACTGTGGGGGTACAAGGCAGAAGATCTAGTTTGTGGGGTTTTTGGTCAGCGTAGAAGACCAAAAAAAATACATCTAGTATAAGTTAAATCGACCAACAGATCTAACAACTTATTTAATAGTTAAAAGATCTCACGCGGCATTCCATGTTCTTAATGGATCATCTTTAAAGGATTTTACTTCTGAGTCATAAAACTCTGTTCCAACGGCCAAAGTAATTTAAAAAAAAATGTATACACTGTAGTCAAGTATCCATAGAATATATGCAGACATGCACGTGCAGATAACAATGCAGGAAAATTTGTCCTCTTTCAAATGATAGTTCATGTAGTGATTAGATGTAATTAGAAAGTGATGCCTAGCATAGCTACAGGTCAATGTTAAAAATCGGAGGAATATTTTCAATAATCAACCGACATAAATCATGTATATATGAAAATCTATCTGTTTATATTATGACTCATAGATATTCAACTGCCCCAGACGGGCAGTTGAACTTCAGTCATGAAAGTATGACCTTTACACATGATGCAGACTTCGATAATTTTCAATCATCTAGCAAGTTTCTTAACAACGTTAGACTAGTTTACATCGAATGCGCTGGTATAATAACGTAGTTGTTTGCCAGCGATAAACTACCAGAACTAAACAAATAAAAATTCCGCCCGTGATCGCCTGACTGGATTCGTTTCAAGAGTGATTCAAATGTCTGACAGCTGGTTAATTATTTTCTTCAATTCCAGATGGCTTATTATTTTGATTTATCTAGTTCACTATTGCTGCCTCTGCCGCTTTTAAACATTTCTTCTTTGTTTCTTCTATCTACCTACTTTCAAGTCCCGCTTTACATATACGTATATATAAAGATCTCAAACTGAGGTAAGATTCAAGCTGCCGAAATGAAGCACAATTCAAATAGACAGATTCAAAGACGACCGCAAGTAGTACCTGATTCTTCCACTATTTAATGGGCTTCTAACAGCTCCTTTTGAGAATCGAACACGAAAACATTTCAGTGGTCGTCTCCAAACCAATTAGTTACATCGTTGGGTTATTTTGTTCAGTCAGGCAATTAGAAACCGCTGCTAATGCCCCTCGTTTCGTTAACGAACTCTGTTTTATATTTATTCTGCGGTGTTGTTTCCAGCGTTGAAATACGTACGGCTGCCGGGCTCATTCTATTCGACCGTCCTCTTTCGTATATGCTTGAAGTGCTGGTACAATTAATTATTCATTTAACCAAAGGGTTGCAGTCTCATATCGGGTCGCACTTTGACGTATGCCGCATTATAATTATACAGAACCTTTAGTATCTAACGCACCAATAGGACGCGGTCTGAGCAATTTCTACGAGTGAATGATAAGAGTAACAAAAATACCTTGTAATTATGAAAAACAATTTGTTTATTGTAGTAGGAATTTTGTAGATTTTAACGGCATTTACCGGTTAAAAATGGCACACACTGTGTACCTAGGCTACACAAAGGGCTACGAGTGTGATCCTCTTAATCGAACATGAATTTAGCTTTGATTAAGCACAAGACTGAACTTTCATCAAGTGCAATTCTGAAGACAAGAAGCTCCTCGTGACACCGAAAAAAATCGAAAACGATTAGGTCGGTCAACGGGAAGAGTCATTTAGCCAGAATTGGCTCTTTGAGGTCATAGTAAATATCGCAGATTTGTAGATCCAAAATAATGTTGAAGCATCAACAGGAGCTATTGAATAGTAACTCTTTATGCATTTAAGTGTGTATGCAATATGTTTTATCTGTAACTCACATTATAAGCAGCAAAAGCGCAGGTGCAAGATCGATTTTCGCCGAGGGTCTCATCCGGGAACTTACTCAGTTTACGGGGAGACGCAATAATTCGCAACGGATCCTTGAAAATCGTACGACCAGCATTGTACGCCAATAGCAGTACACCATTCCGGAACTATTTATGCCTCTGAAACACAAACAATCCGACAGCGTGCATGGTCGATGTAGGCTGACGAACGAAGACGATATACTAAGAATCCATTGAACGTTTTCGTTTTATCGAAACGACATTGCAAACAATTCGCTGCTGCAGAAGCACACCGAAGGCAATATATTTGGACTAGCCCTATCTTTCAGCGGTGAATTGAGGGGCGAAGCGAGCGCCGAAAAGCCAACTTAGGCTAAGATCTCGCCTGTTAACCTGTTATCAGTCTAGGCTGAGTCAAGTGCCTGGCTTTCAGCTAGGGCATGTAGCCAGAACAGCAGCGGCAGCTAACATCAGACGTGCGCCATAGGAGAGACCGCCAAACTCCTCAATGTCTATGATCTAAACCGCAGTTTTTTTTTATAGTAAAATGGGTGGCGTCATATAGATATTCATCAACCTGCTTCTTCTAATCGATCATAAAACCCTTCAAGTCGTTGGCGTTCACGAATGTTTATGCCATCACGAACCTCAGTTACTGCACTGCGTCATCTGCTGATTAGCATTTAATAGAAGCCTATCATCGCTCGAGCCTATTGCCGGCGTTCCTCCATTTTTCTTAGCAGTCACTTTTTGATCACTTTGCCCTTCTACTTCTTTTGCCTCACCTTATGCCTCTTCTATCTAGTAGCACTGATCAGAGATGAGCACGAGCTGGAAATAATTTCCAGACTCATAAAACCTTTTTCCGACTGCGCCGGAGATTCATTCGCGTCGATACGACTAAGCTGACTGCTATCTTTTTCTGCTACTGTCGCTTCCTTTTGACGGCACATTCGCGTTTTAGTCCAGTGGTTGTACTTGTAATGGTAGTTACGCTGTGGACCGTTCGTCTCTTAATAGTGGCCCCACTTCCCCACCGTCTCTACAATGTCGGGCTTTTGCCCTTGCCCCGAGCCGCGCTTGACGATGATGGTAATGTCGTTGATGACGACGATGGCGATGATGATTATGATGGCGCTGATCATGATGATTGTGCCGGCCGCAAAGGAGAACAGAGCGTCTCTTTGCCTCCCTCCTCCACTTCGGTGTCCGGAAATCATCCACATACACTGACGAATAGACCTATAAACGTGAAGTCTTTAATGCGTTTCTGCTAGTCCCACCTCTATGTTTCGTATTTTATGTAAAGGTGGGAGGTTTTACATGGAGGGTAGTCCCATATGCCCGTCTGATGCTAACCGTTTATCTGCTGAAGTTAGTAGCCGCATCGATAGCAAGAATTACCGAGACTATACTGGACGTAGTTACTACAACCGTTTGAATCGACCAGATGGTGATTTCCTGGAGATTCTCGCAGTGATGTAATAGTCTAGGTGCACCTATTGGAAATAGTTACAGACAAAGAGGATAGTTATGTTCGTAGTAGGTGCGATGGCCGTTCGTAATCATGCGGTCGTACTCCTCGTAGTGGTCAAACAGCGGCAGGAGATTGAGTCTGATTAGTGGTAAATGACAAGCGGAATGAATAAGAACAACAAACGCATTGAACAATTAGTAAACCCGTCTACGTAAACGGAATCCATACTCCCCATTACCGGTCGGGTGACTACTCAAATTTACCGTAGCTACTGACAACATTGTTGATGACACAGGGGAGACTCAGTCAGTTTGTGTTCTGAGAAGTTCAAGGAAATTTATCTGTCTGGAGACCGCAGGTTCGCACGATGCGTGCCGATAATCGAAATTTACCTACTGGACTTGTAAGGCTGTTTTCTGACAACTTTGATTTGTGTGTATTCCTTTTCCAGTTACGATATAGTCATAGTACTTAGTACTATCGTCCGCAAGAGGCAACGCTTGGGCTAAGTGTTCTAACCGCGCAGTAAACGTTCACTCGATTTAAGAAACGGGTCACTTTTAGGAAATGACCATCACACAAGGTGACTTGTAATCAACCAAGGTTGAATTAAGAATGATCAGTATGCATGAGTAAATGTAGTCCAACGTAGCTTCCGTTAAGAAAAAAATTCGCAGTTTATTCGAGATACAGCTGGCACAAAAAGCCCATACACACATATGCACTTTCGCTCTCGGTATCGTTAAGGCCAGGTTGTCAGTTGGCTTGTGCCTACTATCGGGGTAAAGTTCGGCCATACCCGTGCATAGATAAACAGTGCTTAGCACGAAGAGTCTGACGCTGCACCGATGTTATTGTTGTTAGCGCCTCCCAGCGTAGCTGATCTTGGCGTGCTAGCAGCCACGCGCTATCCGTGTAACAGTCAGTGGTCTTTCGTGTCTCCCGCTCCTTTGACGCAGATCGCTCAATGAGACAGGATAGAAGCCAGAGACGACAGGGAAAAGTGCAGGAGCGAAGTCAGTCAGTAGTCGGTTGGGTGCTTATCGATTCCATCGGTGAGCGGTATTCTTACTGATCGTTGTGGCCGCTAACACCGACAGTGTCTATCAGAAGCGGCTGCCAAACCTCCGTTGTCAGCCACTTCTGTATGGACAACATCAATGTATTGCGTTGCGGATCATCCCTGCATCACCTCCTCTCGCCCTCGTGTTCCACTCTCGCAGGGCCTCTCACCCCCTGGAGAGCCGGGCCCTGTTTTTTCACTTACCATCACCGCGAGCGTTTTATGATTAGCCATCCTATCAACAATTATCGGACAGACTTATTTCTACTACCACGTGATGCGATCATAACAGACCAAAGAAGCGATAATCCCATTCATACATCGAAGGAGTGGAACGGAAGTCGTCATTAACTTTAACGTAACAGACACGAACTATGGCAATTTAAAGGCAAGAGAACTTGAATTCCAATGGCATAAGTAATGTGAAATTCAAAGCTGTGCTGTAACTAACTAATGAATATAACGCGCCTGGTTGCTGGCAGCTACCACGTAGTTGGCTTGAGTTTTAGAGGAAAGCTCTCCCTAAACGGCGGGTTATGCATAAGTTTACAGATTCTGTAGAAATTTCGATGATCTACGGCCTCTTTCAAGCGGCTACGAAGTTCACGCTTGCAACACAAGCATCATCAGTTGAAAGCTAGTACAAAATTTTCTGTTATATTGAGGTTTGTCTTCTTATGCCTACTTCGCTACGAAGCTAACAAAATAAATCTCACTCGACTAATTGATCAGTGCTAAACTGTCTGAAAAATACGCACGTGCATCTGTTTAAAGTCGAATTTTAAAACAATCTTGGCGTAATTGGCTAAAAGAATAATAATCAGTAGTGTTAGTGTTCTATAGGTCATGATAAGAATAGAAAAGTCTTTTTGTATTGGATACTCGTACTGCTCGACTTTGTTTTTTCCGACGCTTGAATCAATTTACAGGTTCTTTGAATTTTATTCAGTACACGGGTGGCCTTATCGTGAGAGAACTTCAGTGTATGATACGCTTCTAGGTTATGGACAATTAATTTAGTATCGTGAGTCACAATCTCCTACAAGACTAGCAATACCGCTTCTAACACAGATCAGCAACAAGTTAGCTATACGGATAGGTCCACGTCAACGACCGATTGCTGCGATATCAATCGAAGTGATAAATTCAGGCGTGCGACTTAAAAAGGTCCTTGCCAGGGTCCAATCAAGGTAAAAAGGCATGTGAAGAAGATATTCATTTGCATCAGTGGTAAATTTGGTAAAACTTTTTTAGGTAGCGGAAATATCTCTCTCGATTCACCCGCTTCTCTTCGATCTCTTAGACAACAATGGCACAGCCTTAACGCCGTGTACGCATTGGTGGACTGTATAAATTTTACCCGAAATTATTGGTCTACTTCATCCAATCGCTGCGAAAACGAAGTGACTTTGCCAAGCCACTGCGGTGTGGGTACACAGTGTGTTATTGTTTCGTCAGAAGGTCGAGGCTGACACTATGGAGCTTTCCACGGGTGTGGTAAAGGTAATGTTCAAGATGCTTCTGTCACGTGTTTCCCTCTAAGTACGATGCTTATGTTTGTTATTTTATGTTTCGTTATGTACGTGCAGTGGCGATAGACAATTCGCAAAAAAAAGTTGTCAAATAAAAACAAAATAATAAACCAATTATAAGATATGCACAATGCTCCTTTTTACTTAAGCCTATATGCCAGTCTACGTACATATATAAATATCACCAGTCAGTACATCAAACATTGATGAGCACTAAATGAGTTTCTAGGTAAGTTTCGACACACTGTGTAGGTCCGTAGAAGGTTCTGTGAATTCCCTTGGCTTGGCAAATGTCTCTGAGATCTGTTACCTTCAGCGTCATCTTCGCGCAGAAACAAACGTGTATTTGAAAAACTTTTGAGTAAAATTTCCAAATTGAACCTCAACGTCAAATACAGTCAATATATTCGATTTCAACTAGAAAAATTTGGAAGTATATATACGATTTATATAGTTTTATATGGCTTATAGTTATGACGCTATATGAGTTTTATATGGTGACTAAGGAAAAAATGGTGGTGTAGAATTTGACAAAAGGCCGGACCTTGTGGCGCTAAAACGTTAACCGTCGCAACATAATTTAAGTCGTTTCTTACCATCGTGAAATGGCCACGGAGTGCTGGCAGCTATCGATCTGAATAGGGGAATTCCGC
This sequence comes from Varroa jacobsoni, assembly GCF_002532875.2. Lineage (NCBI taxonomy): Eukaryota > Metazoa > Arthropoda > Arachnida > Mesostigmata > Varroidae > Varroa > Varroa jacobsoni. Next base: position 60,793 of record NW_019213228.1, on the reverse strand, counting down.
TGTTACGATCCGTTTCCCTAAAAAATGAATATCGGTGAGGAGTTCGCAGCCGAGTACCAATGATATGCTAATTTTACATTTCTCAGTTTATTCAACTATTTTCTATAGAAAAAGTCCTAAAAACTTAATTTTTATAAAAGCGTATAATTAAAAAATTCATTAGTATGTACAAATAATAATCTGATTTTGTGCAATATTAATATGTTCGTCTTCTTTGTACTTGATTGTTTCTTTTGGTTTAAATAAAGGCGCACATGAATCACGATTAATTGATTGATTGTTGAATGCCCCTCCTGGGTCGACTGCAAATATTATGATCGACTACATCATGTATCGACGTATAACAAACGGGACCTTAGGATCAGACATCAAAGTCCTATGGGCCGGAATCCTCAGTTGGTGAGATTTCGATCACTGTCACGGATTCGGTGACAGCATACGACCAGCCTGTCTCTAAGCAGGCCCCCACAACAAGCGTAAAGGCACCACAAAGCGAATCCGTGAAGCTTACTCCGCCTACAAGCAAATCGAAAAAGGGTCCTTCAGTAAGTATTCTCAATAACGTGCGTGTGCGTGTGCATACGTATCTCAGGTACTATTCCTTTCAGAAAAACCTTTGAGCGCACCATGTATATTTATACATATATATATGTATATATATATATATATATATAGTCAGGATATAGTGAATGACAGGGCATTACTATTGCGAAAATTGATTGCAAATCTCTTTTGGACCTTTTCATTCGCTCTGCTTTCTTTGTAACGAAATGTAACGTTTTTTTTTTCTGTTGCTGATATACGAAATTGTCTCGGAAATACGTTATTTTAAAAATCACTCTTGTTTTTTGTGTGAAACCATTGTTTCGCATGGAGTATACTAGAAACTGCTTTTGGATAGCTATTCAAAATTCAATGTAAGCTTATCGTAAATATTTCCGAGAATTTGTTCATCTAAAGAGTACTTGCTTTTCGGTAACGGCCGCTATTTGACGAGCTAAGTTAAAGAACTACTTACGTTTCTTGTGTAATTGCTGAAATGCCTCAGGTAAATTACATTGGACGCTGCGTTCACTGCTCTCACTTAACCCAGATAAAATAGCTCATTAGTTTAGCGTTGCCGATACTGACAAACAAAACAAAGAAGGATTCGATAGCATCGATTAACACGAACGCGTTGTCCACTTTTTAAACCGATGCATTCAATAAATTTTCTAAATTTGGCTCATTATATATCGATCTTGCTTTTAGGCAAAAATTTACGACGAGCAATCTGCAATAAAACCTGTTCCACAACAACAACCAGCGGCTGCGGGCTCTGATTTGGAAAAATTTCGACACGGTTGTGGATGTATGAGCGGAAAACTGAAATTCGAGCGCGCACGAGGGATTTTGAGAACTAGAAGAAACAACATGTGTTGCACTGGCTGTTCTATAGCGTAGATTAAATAGGTTACCGCCAAGTTACCGTAGTAGAAAATCGTTTTGGATAGTCTACAGCCGAGCCAATGAAGGCAATTAGAATAGATAACTAAATGAATTCGACTAGTCTATTCGTGGTCTATTCGCGAGGTTATTAAACAATTTTCGGTAGCTTCGATTCAATAAGTTTGAACTTCAAGTGACTATACGGGGTAATTTTAACATCAGTAAGTCTCAGGCTTGCGTCGTATGTAAAATGCTAGCTAGACAATTTCTAAGATCAGAAACAAGAAAAGGCGTGAATCCAATGGATAACTAGTACAGTTTGAAAACGCAGCTAACGAGTTTCACTGCTGTGGTAACTGTGTTTTAGTGAACATCACACATTCTTTTTATAATCAATATTGGCACCATAGAGAGTAGCACCGATGCTTGTGTTTGTCAGTGTTAATGATGAATGTTTATTTCGATTTGACGGATTCAGCTCGAAATTTATTAAATTTCGTACTACTGAGTACTCGACAAATGTGGAGATCAAGAATACAGACAGTGTTAGAAGGACAAACATTAAAAAGACAGTGCCCAAACAAATGATCACGGATTGTGATGTTCTGGGCTTTGTGTATAACTCTCTTAAGTTTTAAACCCGTAAAATGCTCTGTATCCAGGCCCGAAAGCTTTTTAAGCCCTCTTAAAAACGTTTCAAGCCTCAGCTGTTAAGCGTGCTTCTACGTCGCGCCAAGCCTCAGCTGTTAAGCGTGCTTCTACGTCGCGCCGTGCTGGGGAAGAACATAATAAGTACTTCTACGCATTAACTTGTCAAACAATTTCACCAACTGTTTCCACAAAGTATCAATAAACACCTGAATAGGCAAGATCAAGGAAACTCGTTTTTGGCAGGATTTCTGATCCTTAAACAGGAAGGAGATATCAAAGGTTCCGAGTCATCTTTAGGCCAAGCTTTAACATTGCATAAGTTTCTGCGAGCCTACTCTATTAATTCCATTGAACTACACGGTTACATAACAGCAAATAGCAGTTTTCAATAAATAATTAAACTCTTTGCGTGAGTGATTCCGTTTTGTGCAACTCCGTTTGGCCTGTTCGAATGATTTGTTGTCCTGCTGACCCTGTCAATTCATAGGTCGACGTCGAAAGACACCGTAGACACCACAAAAAATAACAAGTAAAATACCAGTGAATATCTGACTGCGCGTTCCGCGGTAGAACACAGGTGAGAGCTTAGAACAGTTACGAAGATGGTGCAATCTATTTCAGAGATCACGAAACAAATGTCCGTATACTTCGTGCTAGAATGCTATAGATAACACTAGATCCACATCATCTTCCACGATCGCCTAGGTTCCGACAGCATTTGCGTCTACTGGAAAAATTGCAACAGTGCTATCCGTCAACCTGAAACTTCCTAGGTTTATTGAGTAGCCAAGCTGAAGTGCTTCTCTTGGTGAAAGCATTGGATCTACAGAACAAATGGCTTACCAATAAATGACTACGTTATGAATAATAAAATTGACTGCGTGACTGTATACACCAAACTTTATAGCACTGCAATTAACGTTATAGTTAATTTTTCCACAAATGGAACCCTTTTGGCATATTTGCTCGTTTCTCGGTCAACTTTGAAAATGCATCGCGTGTTTTATATAGTGTTCTCCCCCTAACAAAATACACACGGCACACGGGTGCGAGTGGCTTGAGAGAATTTCGATATGCGACACGTGCATATTTTAGCTTTCATAATCGAATCCGGGTGTTCTTGTAGTTCCTGAATAACACGTGTCGTTCGACTGTATGATCAGCTCTACAAGTCACAAACGACAAATTCTGCCTGGGCGGCACGCAGTGCACGCTCGGTGATTTCTGCTTTATATGTAGCACAATCACCCCATCACAATTCACTTAAATTTGTCTGAAAATGATTACTCGAACGGTTAGTTTGTCAGTCAATCACCGTATGCACCCATAGTAACATCATCTTTTTCAAGCAGGATGCCCGTAGTGAGAACGTTCCGCTAAGGTGCAACTTAACCTCGCCTTAAGTAACCCCACAAACGCGCTTCATCCCGAAAATCAATCATTCTGCAATTGCAGCAACTTCGAATCCAGCTGCGCTCTGTAAGATGATGCAAACGAAGTTGATCCGATGATATTACGATATTCAAAGGAGAACGAACAGAGAGATTTAGAATCTTAGCCAGACGATGGATTACCTCCCCGCCCCCTCTGGAAACACTTTTCGACACATTGCCGGCATGGCCAAGCAAGCCCCAAATACCACTGCAGTTTACACTCTTATTGCATAAAACACGTGAAGAACTGGATTTACAGATGTCGTCGCATTGGTAGAAAGAATTGAGACCTACAACAATTCGTAAAAGAAAATTTGACGTTGCATTCATGTGACCGTCAAACTCAAGTATAAAAGGTGTACATAAAATGTGTACTTATTACAGGCCACGGAAGAAAGTACGTCGCTGTCATTGAGATATCGGTAAGGCAAAGGACGCTTAATTTGGTTTTAAACTCATCGGAAATGTCGCAACAGCGACACTAAGACGCTAACCGCTCGGATAGTACCATACTGATATCTTTGTACTGATGAAAAGTATGCGACTCTGTGCGAAAGCTCAACTAGCCTCTATATTAAGTTGTTTGAGCTGCTATAAAGCTTCGTAACAACGTGCTTAGTAGTAGTCCTCACACTGCGGAATGTAATCAAAGCGTCTTACGCCTCCCCTTTCCGCTTTCAATCTACAGCAATAATTTGTACGCGACGCCAAGGAAAGAGTTTATTAGCTATGCGGACGACAGCGCATTTCCTGTAGCGAAGCCATGAAGTGTCAATGGAGATTAGATAGGCATCAATTGAATACCGGTTATGCTTCAGCTGAGTTAGCCCAGATAATCACTTATGGCCCCTCGAGATGCCTATCGGGTGTTAGAAAGGCAGTCGTTGACTTTCGGTCCTCTGCGTCCGCAAAGAACTTGCCTTCCGTGTATTGGGACGTTGATTACGATCCGCCGTATTGCTACGATGAGAAGTCCTCATTATGTAAAAGGAACTTTATTTTGTTTAGTATACTGTTATGAACGAACGCTTGGCGTTTTACACGGTACCCCCGGTTTCCGTTACCCCTTTCAAGTCAGAACAATGGAGAAAAAAATTGCTGCAATAAGCTGCACACTATTGGTAGATTCAGTTCGTTAAGATCTGATACATGCCTTCCTTCAGGCTCAAGTTAACACAACACTTGATAAAGATAACTAATTAACTCTCTTCATCTCACATGTAGCATAAACATGCATTTGCATAGAATAAATCATGTCATACAGCGTCTCTGTATCAGCTTCCTTTAAACTTATATAATAGCTATAGATATATTTAATTAAGCGTATATCTCAACGTACGTCGAAATGAAAGACATTTCATATCTATATACAATATGGTAAGCACTCTCCAACAGCGACCATTCTGTATACATTATTCGACAAGTCAATAACATATTCAAGTGTATGATGCACAGGAAAGGGATGCACTTAATTGTGCACCACAAATTTACATATTTTATTTTTTTTTTTTACTAATTTACCATATATTCAAATGAGAGAAGGCTGATTATAGAGCGTTGCCGACTTGTAACAGCGTGTTGGAACGCTGAAAACCCCCCGACTGTTCTTGTCTCAGCTCATGATGTCTTTGCAGAAAATAAGTAGACCCTGCACATTCGGGATACCCTTAAGATATTAATTTACATAACATTATGTATTACTACAGGTAACGTCGAACCTATATATATATAGGTTCGATGCTACTAACCCAGACAATGTAGTCGGCCGCTTTACTCAACAGTGTCACCGAAGAACCCAAATGCTGTGTTCCCTTCTATGGCGTGACAGAATACGCTTCGTATTTCACCCTTGCGTAGTTGTTCGAAGTGAGTACCCACTGGGAGCATTACTGGTCTGCCATTATCATCCGCTTCGTTACTACGCTTCATTCTTATAAGTGCGTAAGGAATAACAGCGATCTCGTTTGGACACTCAAACACTGTTTGAGTATACATACCTCCCGCTGGAACATCGAGCAGAAATATGGATTTTTTGTTAGAACGGAATTACAACTGGACACGCAATCTAATTCATACGACACTATAAGAAAACGCCAGCTTATATCGTGTAAGTCATGGTACAAATATAGCTTCTAAGCATATAAACAAATCACTGATAAAGTAATTTAGAATATTACAATGCTGAAAAAAAAACGTACGTTCATCGACATATCCAACCCCAACGCCAACGACTCCTTTCTGGTAGCCGTGGACAACTTCGATAATGCCACGAATAAGTTCACCTTTCGGTGAAGCTACAAGGACAAGTCTGCCAGGCTGTACTGACAGTAAATTGATAACTCGAAGCTCTGGCTTATTGCACTTGTGCCTTGTACACTTTATAACATCACAATCCAAACAAAGCAAATCTGTATAGGAAAAGGTCGACGCTTTAGCGGATTCTACGGCGGCGCGGGCAGCGGGCACTGTACAAATAACACTGTGGGCACTTTCTACAAGTTCCACCTGTCGTGCACAGAAATTCACACACAACGAGGACAAGATCGGGCAGTTTAGATGTTTTGCATTTGAAAAGCCACATCATTCCACCTTCTATCTAAAAATGCTTTAATCCATTATTATGTACTAAATTTATTCTTGTTGGATATGTAAGTATTATTCAACTTGTTGTCTGAATTGTTTAATATACGTTAAAAGCATTAGCGAAAAGGTTGCGGCCTGTTGTTAGTTACCTGAACAGCAAACTGTAGCATTGGAATACCCTGTTTGTTGACAATATAAATTTGTTCGATTGCGGGACCGCGAAGATCAGGGGTTGTCTTGGCTACCTCGGAAATCATTCGTATCTTTGGTTCTTTAATAGTGAGATCTTGACCAATTTTTGTGTCCGTAGCACGCGTTTCATGGCTGGTATCTGATGGAGGTGAACCGGAAGCTGAAATAATTTTTCGGCGCTCAGCCGAATCTATTAAGGCCGTTATTGTTTCCTCCTTTTGTCGTTGCAGCTCTTCGAAATAGTCATTTAAGTATTCAATGTCCTCTTTTGTATAAATATCATATGGCGCAACTTCTTCCACCTTCGGCTTATTTTCGGAACATCCAACGACCACTTGAGACTCAATCTCGTTATCGTCGTGCTTGATGGCTTTTAAGAACCATTCTGAGAAAACTGTTATAGTCAAAAGCAACTTTGTCAATCAAGCATAAACTTAGTTATAACATTTAAAAATTGAACCACTAAACGTAGCAAGCCTACTTATTTCTATTTTATGTAAGGGCTTATGACGAACTTGTTTGCTGTATGCACCAAGAATACAGGTATTGTTAAGGGGCAGTATAAAATACACGCACAATTCAGCACATATTGATACTTAACAATGCTATGAAATTGAGATCTGCATTATACTACGATAAATGCCTCGGAACTAGTCTTCAAACGGGAGCTGGAAATCGGTACTACATGGATAGGTAGTAACGATATGAGATATGACACACAACTGTGAGTGCTATGGACGCAATGTTCAAGTAAGCCCCCAACGAACCGTTTTAGTGTATTATAATACTACTGTATATAAATTGCCCAGAAATTATTATTCTTATGCCCCTCTTATGGCATTGTTCGTTTCACATTTACTGTTGAATCTGCTACTTTGAGGGAATTCTACCCTCACTAAAAGGTTGTTTATTTCGCACAGAATTTTACCTTGGGAAATTTCTTTGTCTCCCATGCTTAATCTATACTGAACCTGGCTACTGGTTTCAGATGGACCGCAATCGTCCAACAATACACAGTCATCAGATGATTTCTCTCTGAGCTGAAAAGAGTTATTGTCAGGTTCCGAAGGCTTGAACGGCACTAATACTTTGTGATATGCTTTGCCCTTTGCCATCAGGTTCACTGAAATTCCGTTCCCAGATACAAACGAAAATTTGTCGTTGCTAAATATAAATATTAAATTGTTTAATAATACTATTAAGTGAAGGTTTATGATGCAAACTAGACCACATCTATTTTATTTCTGTTTTTTTTTTTCTAAAAGATACCACACAATGTACATTTAAATAGTCTAAATGTTTTGTAGATAAATACATAATGCATTCGTATTTATCTACTGAATGTATCGTACATGTATCGTTAAAGTTGGTTAACTAATACTGCATAGCGTCCGGTAACGTCACGAAATTCTTAGTTGCGTCAACTTTATTTCAATATGGTAAACAGAGACAAGCAAGGGTAGCCAGTTTCTTTCGTTATGGACCGACGTTTGTGTTATGTTGAATTGAAGCTGGTAGTAATGAAAATAAGTACATTTTCTACTCATAAACTACTCAGTGTTAACGTATGTCCCAATAAAAAACCCGGTAACGTTGTAAAACCTACAAGACATTATTTCTACATTAATTATATATATATTTCTGTACGATGTCGGCAGGTTTTTGCCTGAGCTGCACCCGTGGCCGATCACGCACCTTAACTGAAACAAGTTCCCAACAGTATGCATGAAATATGCGATAGGAAAAGTTTGTAAACAGCGCACGAACAAGGAGCTGTTGATTGAGTGAATGCGGGTAGGGCAGTCGAGTAACTTACAACGCGTAATGCAAAAATCGGTGACAAGTATATGTATGGAGTTTTTCTCTATAGCATTGTATTGAACTCAGAATCGTTGTACTGACTTCACATTTGCTGTCCGTATACATTTGAAAGTAATGTTACGAAGCCTTTCTTGTAAACTTTACAGATCTGATGTGCACGCTTAAGTTGTAAATATCCTACTGCAGATTTTCGAACACCGTTAATGACATAGGGTTTAAAAACTTACAAGCAAGAGAAATAGCATAGGGAATAGAACGGGCTCCTAGTTTTTATCCACTTTACTTGCCTTTTTCTTACACTTCATAAAGACTGGATTTTCGTCTATCTATTTCGTATATCAATCCGCATTCGATAAACGCACGTTGTCAACAAATCACGTGGGAACTACAGTAAAAAGGCGCGAATTTCAAATTTTGTAAGACGACGCCACAACTTGTTGATACAATCCGTTATACCGTAGGCTGGAAAAATTATACATTTGCTTCCCTTTTAAATCAAAACGTTCCACATAAGTAACCTAATTAATCATGGTAATTTTGAACTTAATCGTAGAAATAGAACCTAAGTTTACTCTTGCTTTGCTTCAATCGTGCTGAAGCCATCTCTTCTCAGATCGTTCTTGGCATTTGAAAAAGAAGTTACAGGTGGTTAGCTTTGGACTGAAGTAGCATAGGTATGGAGTTTTATTTCGCAGAAAACAAGTTATACAAGAAACATCGTGTGATTGGTGTATGATCATTGTGTACGTACGAAACGCGATTAAGAATAACTTTTGCGAGATAAGCGTTTGAGCGACGCACGCACTTCAGTTATCCGAATTTCGGGCTCGTTTGTTCCGAGTTTCATGCCCAGTATTGCCGTCGTGCATTCCATCAGACGGTTGGCTCATGCCAGCACGAAACCAACCGTGTGTCTATGCCACCTAAACTATAACGTGTCCCTAAGATCAGAAAACAAGCAGTACGTTACCTAGTGAGTTATTACAGGGCCTCTGAAGTTAACAAACAATTCAGCGAGTGTGGCGGCTCAAGCTCAGCTACGGATTAATCTTCAACCGATAAAATGTGGGCGATTTATCGATATCTTTTTGACTGCGTAGTATATGAATGTGATAATATATAGTTCTTTTCACATGGCATATTTTGCGGGTCCGCCACGCTCTGCTTGCACATCGGTACTAGATACGGCAAAACGGTATTTTGTGGGATTGGCTTAATCTATAAGTAAATGCTTTGATCAAAAACTATTAATAAAAAGATAGTATTTGCATATACGTTCGAATATAGACGAGAGAGTTTTGAGGGCGACTATCTGTGTGAACCACTCGTTACAGCGAGTGGAAGAATAAAATACGTCATGCTGGATAATTGACAGATTATATTAAAAAGCTCGCAGAAGAATCAAAACGAGCTATGTCTGAGGTGTTTCGGAGGACCGACAGAGACCCGGCGACAGGGCGGCTGGGATTGCGCCGAAGGACTTGAATTTCAGCCAGACGAAACTCGAAAGAACCTTAACCCGTTTAAAGAGAAGCCAGGTTTGCTCCACGCTGCTGGTATATGAAATGGAGCGCAACTGTTCGGGTATGACTTGAAGAATAAGGCACAATTGTCGAAGCAGCGTTAAAGGTAGGCCTAGAACAAAGTAGATGGCAAGATTCAGGACAAACACTAAGGCTGTTCTTCCCGTCTCGGACTGCGATATTATGCTGATTATTAAATTGATGTCGAGCTCCAGTATACTCGTAGTAAACAATCTTACGAAAAGGCTTTAAGGAAATTGTAGGATGCTTAATAGCCAAAATAAGGCTGAATTCTGAAAAAGTAAGGTGTGGATCTTTTACCGCGACGATGCGTGAGCTTGAAAAGGACAGTCCGATGCCTGTGTTAGCTTAATCCCCGTATTAAGGAGACGTAGTCCACTAGGACTTTATTTTTTCAAGCTAAAAATACCTAAAAGGAAAGCTTTGAGCGAACTGAGAAGCTTCAAGAAAAACAAACGTTGAGTTGAAATATCATTGCGCGATTTGGTTCTAAGCTGTTTTGACAATCAGAAAGATAGTGCTACATGTCCACTAAATCGGATAGAGGCTACTTTGAAATAAATAATTACGGTTTGGCTGAGGTATAATAAAGGGCCAAATTGTCGATACATTTTCGGCTCAGTTGGTACAAAGAGCGCACTTCGAAAGACTTTTTTTTTGACAGAAGCCATTTGTCTATAATCTGTTAGTACAAAGTATTTGATTTTTTCGCAGAATTTTCATAATTCAGGTGTCGCTCAAGTACGACCTACGCGAATTTTCCTGCGGAGAATACCCGTTTTTGACACAGATAACTTCTAAATCCGTATCGCAGCTAAGTGGAAAGGTTGTTGAGTCTCATTTTAGGCAATTCTATATATAAATGTATATATAAGAATGTATAGTGGGCGGATGATGTTAAAACTTTCGCGTGTAGACTTTTGAATAACGAATGTATAAAATAATGTATCAGGTTTGGACATGCCTTTTAAATACTGCAATGTTAAACTCGCTCAACAACATGGTTCTTTGGCATAATATTTTTCATGTGGGATAAAACTAATCATGCGCTTCTAGTAGGAATACCGTAAAGTAAAAGGTACACTATACGCGTGTAGTCCTGCGATCGGCAGTACCATCTAACTGTCAGAGAAAACATGTAAACATTGATATGATTTAACGGCTCTTAGCGTAAGGATATTTTTAGACTCAGTCATCCATTGCCGCAGCGATTTCGCGATCAAAGAAGGTATGCTCTTAGAAATGGACGATTTTAAAAGCTTAGGGGAAATCATTTCCAGAATTATGGCCAATTATAGCGTGAACGTTTTACGTACCTTTATCATTTTTTCGTGGTATTTTTAGCAGTACCTAGTATTCCGAAATTTAGCAGATTCCAGACGATGGCTTGAGGTGATTTGAGTGATTAAAGCTTTTTGAGGCACATCAGCGTTGGCTACGTATATACCTGCGTAGCAATAATTGATTTGTTCCGTTGAGTGAGAACTCACACGTTTTCTGAACAGATTCATGCAGTCGCATTTGGAGTCCTGTGAAGGTGCACGCAGGCGAATATTCCCTTAATTGGCTGGCTTCTATATTGTTCCGCGTAAAGCTGTACGTTCACCACTCTCGTAGCGTAATGCCACTAGATGTATTCATGGTAATTATCATCAACAAACGCATCGTAACTACTATGCTATAACGCTTTCTTTATTTTTAATCTCTTTGTGAACGATTTCTAGTGCAATCGGTTCGTGCAGAGGCTTCATGTTTGCTATATGTAACTGAATGCGATTTCAGATCTGACGAGAAGAAAGAATAAGCATTTTATATACAACTTATGATTTAGATCCTTTTAGCCAAAGTATTTTAGAAAATCTATAATATTGTATCTCGGTTATGTACAGCTCAAACATCAGCAAATATAATCTTTCTCGAAGGCCGTTTACATACGCACTGTATTCAAAAACGTGTAGCTTAACGTGTCAGTGAGGAAGAATTTTCCAGTGCCCCAAATGATACATCATATGATATTTTGCTTATTAGCAATTGGGGTTCCTTTGAGGCGAGATGGGTATGGGTCTTGGGTACCCGGCATTATCGTCTGTGTACACGTCATAGTGTCAGTAATACGGTTAGGTCAGTAATATGGTAAAGTAGAAAATCATGTAATAAAAATATTTTGTTGGGGGGGGGGGGGGGTAGAAGGCTTTTTGGTCAGAATAAGAAAGCATTTTTAATTTTCATTTATGAGTTGTTACCTATATCACCTCAGGATATAGAAAATACCACCAGTTCGGTCCTTTCAAATAGAGTACGTAGTACAATCCGTATAGGTGATCCGATTGAATTTAAACTAAATTAAATGCGAAAACACATAAAATTTGTATGTGCATAGGGCCATTCATATCCTCACTCGGGTGTCCAGTCGCAAAACAGAGCCATTAATCGGGTTTCTTTTAAGAGGAACGAGTACCACTTTCAGCTTGTAGGGGTGTTCTACGTGTCGAACCAGCATTCCGATCGGAGCGAACTTGAAAGGCAAAATGAAGCGACAACGGTAAAAGTTCCTCATTAAATTGAACGTTTTTTTCAACGTTACACACGTTCGCAGAGAGCGTATCAGGTAGTCTTCGTTTATGTGAGGTCGAATTTCATTTTGTGGTTAAAGTAGCTCTTTGAACCTTCAAAGGGCCCTAGCTTCCATCTCGAGCGTTTTTCCAACTTCGCATTTCCTTGTTTCGCAAAGCCGACTTCTTCGTGCCGTCGTCGCATCTCGTATATGATCATATCCTGTCCGGCAGTAACCGCTCACTACTGTAATTAAGATATATATGTTGTCATGTATGTGGATAAATGAGCGTGAAATGCTCCTGCAGTCATGACTAGGGAAAACTATGCTCTACAAACTTTTAATGTTAACCTAATTAAATTAGATGTCGTCGGATCAATTTGTGAAGAAGCAGGACCCAGCGTATGATATCATAATCAGTCGAAGGGCATGACAGATATAAACAGAATTTCAGTATGATACTACATGTCTGCCATTTTCTTGCTGTATCGAAAATTTCTAATTATACTGCTCAAATCGCGCTAGAATCTTGCTGAGATCTGTTCTGCTGCGCTAACACAACGCCGACTAAACAAAATCTAGATATGTTAAAGTTGCGTATTAGATGGTATTGATACGTACGGATTATTACCGATAACGAAATTGAATGGCTCTTGCCACCCCCGACAGATGTGGCACAGGACAGCACTAGAATTTGCAACATCCGCCCAGTCTGACCCATGATCGTTCGAAGTAATTTATTCACACATCGCTTTTCGCATACCGCACTACAGATACACATCAGACAGTAGTTAACAATGACCTTCGAATCAGATCTTCGAATCTGGCACAAAAGCGAGTTCCCGTGACCGGTTTGAGTTCGGGCGCGGAATCCGGACTTCTCACTACGGTTATTGTACTAATCTGCTATAACTGGCTTTGCTGACTCACTGCAGTGTCTTTTTGCAGTTCTCTAACCTGTTCAGTAAACCACTGTCTTTTATTAGAGTCGTTGTGGTACTTGTTTTCTAATTTCAGTACCTTATGGCAGCAATCCAATGGTGATATTGTTTTCGTTATCTAACTTTATTTGTTTAGTTGCTCGACCGCCGTGTTCTAATTGCTTTTTACACTATAGCACGTTTCTTATGTCCCCGCATTAATTAGTGCAGGTTACTCTTTGCATTTAGGCCATTACTATCCATCGTTAGCCGACTGGGCAACTGGATCCGTCAATCGTAGGATAAGTCACGCTAATTTTTAGAAATTCTTGTAAACATTTGGGTTCCGGAAAAATAGAGCCGGCAAGCTCTGCATTTTGTTAAGACAATGATATTCTGCAGAAATTAGAAACTGCAGAAATGTGTGTAAAAGATTCTGTATCTATATACGAACTTCTTTCTGCTTCAGAGTTTGAAATTTGTGTTAGTAAGTAAGTTTAGTTAGAACACACAGGATGTTCAGGTTGAGCTAAGATATATAAGCTTCCTACATTGAATAGTTTTTGCAATTTCAAACTCGAACTACAATAACTAACAATAATATTGTTAGTTATTGTAGGTCTACAAAACCGGCTTTTCTAAGAAATATTTTCTAGAAAACATTCTAGAAACCTGGAACAGGCAATTCTCATCTAAAGTATATTGATTCGTTTAACTGTCTAGACCTACAAAATATTTCACTTTTTACGGTTAAAATACATTACCGGAGAAAGCGGCCCAAAGACGGTTTTGTTGCTACCGTTCCGGAAATTCACCTTCGTGATGAATAATTAATTACAGGTGAAGTTTAATAGTAACTTCACCCATCTTATTGCGGAAGCCGAACACGTGAACGGCCATGATATTACCAAAGAATTGAACATCCACTACGAAACAGTTTTACAAGAAAACGCGCTAGAAAACTTCATGTCTGGATGCTACTCAGATTGACGCAAAAGAATCTTTTGGATAATGTTTCCTTATGCAAGACTCTGCCGAAACGTACCGGAATCAGTTTTATTTTGGTTTACCAATTTCAATTTGGTTTTAATAAGAAAAGTTGTCCTCCTGCGGCAATACCAGACCACATACATCTTTAATTACGTGGCAAAAATTGAAAGAACATACAACTGCCGTATAACCCGAATATTACACCACCCGAATAGCTTCTGAAAACCAACTCAAGTTGAAACTAAAATGTTACAGAAACTGAAACACTTCAGTTTCAATGGAGGGATGTAAAAATCACTTGTTACAATTTTTTGTCCAGAAGTTCCGTAAATATAAAATCGCTGCGTCACCAGAGAAATAACAAAAGTCCCTAAATCAAAATCAGACCTATATTTAATTTTTAGCATTATATAATTTTAAATCATCTTTATGGTATTATGGTTAGAACCGTTTTATTAAATGGCTGTTAACAGGGGTTCGTGAAGGGTGTAGAAAGTTGTGCTATTACGTTTTTTTTTTTTTCAATAAAACTCCAAATTACTTTTAAGCTCTAACGAATGACCATACTTTCGTTTCTACTTTAATGGCAACCCATATACTGATGGAGCTATTTACGTCCATCTCGTTGATAATAACAGCGGCCACAGACCTAAACCGGCAGCTCCTGCCTTACGGCTATATATTCTCTTTGCTATAGGTAGTATTCAAGTATCTCTCGACGAAGAGTAATGGAGACCTTTTACGAGTGATCCTCTTACGAGGATGGCTTTTTAGTGATCCATTCTATTCATCATTTCTAAAGCAATCTTTTTCTTTATAAATACATTTTAACTTCGTAGCGTGATGAACGGGAACATTTTATTTCACTCTAGGCTCATACATAGATGTTGTCGTTGAAAAAGTGCATTTACTTTATTTGGTTTTTTACCGAAATAAGAGCACTGGAACTGGGCCGGGATGGACGGTTCGGGACGGGACGGACTACTCGGAGTGGTTTGATAGGCGCAACAACTAACTGCATCTTGAAACTGAACGATGTATTTTGCCCAGTTGGTCATTGGAGATTAAAGACAGCATGAAAGCACGTTTGAGGAAGGGAAGCAATTTGTGAATTGCTTGGCCGGCCAGATAAACGGCTGTCGTATAACATCTCTACTCGATGGTATTACTCAAAAGTAGGAGTCTGGGTGGCCCTCAACTTGAGTGGAAAGTACAAAATAACACGGGTTCTTACTGTTTCTCAGTATCATCTTGCCTGGCGTTGAACAATGCTCAGAAGTAACGATAGATTCCTACACAGAGTAGTTACAGATGACAAAAGTTGGTACTTTTATGTGAGTATGAAAGCAAAGAAGAGAATAAATAACGACAAGAGATGCCGCTAACTCGTACCAGAAAACATTAGGTTATCCCAGAGAAAAAAAAACCTGTAGAACAGAGAAGGGTTACTCCGTTCCACGGCAATGCCGGGCCGCACGTGGCAATCTAGTTAAAGTTGTCCTGTAAGCATTTTGTTTTTGGCACGCACCATATGCTCGAAAGCCCGCATCGGCGTATTACTACTCTTTTTTGCGACAACTGGCGCATAAAATTCCTTGTAGAAATTTCCACACCGTAGAGGATCCTGAAACTATTACTGATCATTACATATCAGATCTAGCAATTTTCGTCGATACGAAATCAGATTGAGCTTGAGAGTTGGCACAGCAGTGCAACAACACGTCCACGACATGTTGTTTCTAGAATTTAAATACAACGCTGTCTGTCTTGTTCGGTAAAAACACCGTGGACCATTATTTTTCGAGCAAGGCAATATATTGTAGGAAAACTGATCCGTACGACACTGGTTAACGATAATGGCACGGTGCCTTATATAAATACCCTAACGAATAACAGCCAACAGGTGCTCCAATTCAAACATGCGGTCACTGGACGGCCTAGGCCTGATCCTACCACGGAGTGTATGCAGTAACAATATGCACTAAATTTTGCAGTTATTCAGCGATCAACGAGTTTTGTCGAGCACTTTCATGTTTGTGCTACAACGCTATGCTAGTCTAGGCGTACTAATGACTTTCATAGTAAACCGTAGAACTGTGTACATTTCAAAGTGCTAATATTGCTACTAATAATTTTCTTGGCCGGTTCAGTAACTGCTTCACAGTTTAATTACTATAAAAGCGATGCTTAAGTTCCGTGAGGACTAGGCCTCTTGTGAACTAGAGGCACGGCAGGACGTGTGTTAGAGTTGTCAAGAGAAAGGTCCTTAGCCCTTTTTTTGATTTTCATTTTAAAGGTGCAGAGTTGAAAAATCATGTGCGATATGCAATTACGCAATAAAGTTGTTACTTACGTTGGCGCAAGTTGAAAACTATAATTTTCATACCTTCGTCTACTGAACAAGTCTAACACCTACTGAAGTTCTTACGGTTGTCAGTATACCTTGTATTTTTTATCTATTATGTTTTATAATTTAATATTAATAATGAAAATTAGTGCAACGAACATGTATGTCAACGCTTCCCAAAGCTTGCCTATATATATTAAATATGCTTGCGTGGTCCCTCGATGGTCAGCCTATTTTGCTGTCAGCGACTCTCAGAGAACGCTGTCAGTTGTACATAGATTCAGACGCGGAACTTTAAACGGGCAAATTTAATGGTTTTTTCGAAGTCCCTAATCATATCGAAACGCTTATACATCGCTATCGAAACTTTACCGAAAATGTACATTTAATTACTGAAACAATACTTGTTTCTCAGGACTAGATCGGATATTACGGTAATAGATATCCTACTTAACACGAGAAATCTCCCAGTACTCTATTATCGAATAAATCTGAAGTAAACAAGTAAGTATACTACGTTGTTTTTTTCTAGGGATCTAATTATGTAAGGTGTACATCGTGCATACCGACCGTATGTAGCGTTTAAAGATCAGGTATATTGAAAGTCATATTAGTTGGCTGCGGCTAGAAACGGGTAATCATAACATTTGAATCGCCGAATACAGTAAGTAATACTGACTTTTATTAAACGTTCTTTTCAGCGGTATTTAAATAATATAGTTATAAACTTTTACCGATATAATAACACTATTTTCTTAGTAATACTCATATATACAAAACTCACTGGTACGCAAAGGAAAGCACGTTCAAGTTTGTTTTTATGGTTACTAGTAGTACCACATACATTACCAATGTCTGATGATAACTTGTTTCTAAAAATAAATATACACGACTCGCATTCAGAATGTTGCTCCTAATCAATAATACTCTAGAAACCTACGGGGATTTTCAATGCTTATCGGGCGATTGCTTTACTCAACTCAAATCGCTTCTTAGCAAGTTAATTGATAAGAAAAAGTTAGGCCAAACACAGAGCTAGGTATGCATGTTCACTGTATATATATACTGCTTTCGTTCCATACCGTGCTTATATGTCTTCTACAGTTATGTTTATGGTTTTCTTCCCGCTTTCCCACCAGTTGTTATTGGTTGTTTTATCATTTACCACCAGCTAAAGACCACTGTTTCGCTGCCTATATAGTGTGTGTGTGTGTATATATATATATATATATATATATATATATATATAAATTATATACAGAATTCTAACTAATACTATTATTATCCGTACTGTACTTGTTGTTAGTAACCCAGTGAAACCACGACGAGCGGTTTTTCTATAGTTTTCTGTCATTGTTCGTCGGGTGACGACACCTTGCGGCGCCGGCCACAACCTCCAGATAAGATTCTTATTCGATACGGTTTGTGTATATCTGTTTGTGAGTGACAGGCACCCCTGGCCTCTCTACAACTGCATAGTGATACTCTTGGTCCAGAGATATACATTATACACGCTAGAATTGAACTCATCGCCATCATCGCGTACAGGTCTGGTCAGGCAATGCGACTTCCCCGGTGCACCATCTTTTTGCAGTAGCTGTTGGAATGTCGAATCGATAGCTTTTCTCTATTGTATCTATGGAGGCAATTGCTCCTTTCTCATACAGCGTCTGTTTGCTGGCTCTCTGACCTTCTGCCGTTGGCTTATTCCGGTTTTTATCATTACTGCTACTGCGTATTGTATTGCACTTTATGTACAAGTATATTATTTTGGTAAAGAATGTACGCGGACGTCAATACGCTGCAGGACATATTTACGCAGTCAGCGTTGTAATGACTGGGGCAAGCCGACCGACTGTATATTGTTATCGGCCCCAGCTAAATCGGATTTCTTCTTTAAGTCTAGAAAGTATCAGTGGCTTCGTCTGAACGGCACGACTTTCGCTTTACGGATGTACTTGTGTATCCATAATTGTATTCGCTAATTGCCTCCCTACGTTCAGCATTTTCCCGACGTGACGATACTTCCGACATCTTTGGCTGGTGTGGTTTTCGACTTCCGTGGCAGCCTCTCGTATGGGTGTGAGCTTCTGTGCGATTGCAGTTGACATTCCCATTGCGGAGTTGTGCAGAGTTACGACAGACTCCCAATGCCTCTCTATCCGACGGCCATAAAAAATTACAATGCCCATTTTATGATTGACTTTCGAGAATGTAGTTTTTCATCAAATTACTAAGAACGCTACTATTATCATGCCTGATGTATCATAATAGTAAACTGTCATCATTATTTCATGTCCGAGAAATTGACAAAAAGCAAATAGCCAGCTTCTTAGATGCCCTTGACATAAACTAGTACTGTTTATAATTATATAATAATTATTATCAAGTGTTATTGTATATTATCAAGTAGCTTATGGAAAGCATTCAGAAAAGGACAACTTTGCTATGGTGGGTCCATGCGGCAAAACTACAGTTAACACTGAAAGGGCAAAAGAATAAGCCTGATAGGTGACAACACAGAGCTCATTCTTTGTCCAAGACTGCAAAGAAAAATAAGTAGGATAGTCAACGTTCATATCAGTGCAGGTAACTTGTTGACTTGTTCTTTGGTTTTGTGCGAGTGGGAAGTTCGTTCCGACGCCGACTTTGTCCAATCTCGTAACTTAGTAGTTGTCGACTACCACAACCAAATTATAATCAAACACTTTTGTCGAATTTCTATCCGTATGCCCCATTAACTTCTGGTGTCCTTAATGATAGACAAAATTGTGACCGTCAATTAGTCGTAGTGTTTAACTGTGCCACGATCCAAATAACGTTTACATAAGCTTCGTCTCCGTTAAGAAATCGAACTTAGTCTGGACGTTATACATCGTAGCGTACATTAGGCAAAAATCTGGTAGCAAAGCGATGCGTTTCCTTTATTATTTAAAACAAAACCCGCACATAACTTTACCAAAAACCATCTTATCTTTGGCCGTCTCGTTCTAAGCGACAAATGCCGCCTTTCCATCAAAGCCCGCAGTAGACCGAGCGATGATGCCCTCCTTTCCCTCCTAATCGTTCAGTGAGGCAGTACTAAAGGCGCAAGTTAACATCTAACTAGCGGTTTGTTTGCTTGCGAACCCTCCAGCACTTGTGTTGCAGTATAGGTGGCGATTTTGATCTACCGCAGTACTACGTCATCTTAGCATATAGAGATGGTTTTATGTGCTTAATGCTGTCTCAGACGTACGGACAGCAGCTGACCATTTTGAAACGGGCCACATGGTGACTGTATGGTTACCGTGTATTGCTTTCGTCGTCTAATAGGAAGGCACAAGCCGAGCTTTACCTTTTGTTTTACTCGAACACGTAACAATAGGGTGCTCGCTCATATGTGGATAGTGATGAGAGTGAAGTAAGTGGCGTAGAGGCTGATTCGCCCCCACTAGACAGCGAGTGCTTTAAGGTCGAGTACATGTGCGTGTCTTGTTGCTGCTGCTGCTGCTGCTGCTGCTGCTGTTGCTGATGCTGCTGTTGGGGGCTAAGCGTGACATAAGCGTGCTGCACAGTGTTGTGATCATTGTACGCACTTTCACCAAAATCGCCAGTCTGCTCATATATTGCCTCCTCAGTTTGATCGTAAACATTTGATCCCATGGGATTTCTGCTAGTGCCAAGATGACACGGTGATGGTTTGGACTCGACACTCGCTGTCGTTGAATCAGTAAGTTGATGATACTGCTTATTTCCAAACCGGGGTGTTAAGGGTACACCTCGTAGTGGGCACAATGAACCCGGAGTGACGGCAGCTCTAACTGCTAGTTGACCTGAATTTACTATCGTGATCTGATGTCGTTGACCAGCGTCATCAGGAAGAGCAGACGAACGTGACGGAAACACGTGCGGTCGTCCAAATGGTCTTGGCAGTCTGCTCAGAGGTGCACGCTGACCACCTATTGTAGTGCTCATACGGTGGTTTTCGAATGACGATACGTGGCCACCCAATATAGGTGCATCATGTGTATCGAGTGTCGAGATACGCGGACGCAACGTAGTTGAATAATTTGCATCCAAGTTAGCAAAGGTTGACCCCATGGCGTGTTGGTGAACGTCTTGCTGGCTGCTTTGCGGGCTAAGAGTGGAGACGGCAGATGTTATTGATCTCCGAGAGTCCTCGGGTCACAACTCTGTAACGGGTATCAATCGAACCGGAGCATTGCGTTGAAGATGGTAAATGCCTGCAATGAAACAATCATGCAAAAATAATTTCTACGAATTCAAACACTATAAGTGCACATATATTGGAAATGCGAACGATACTTTAAGGACTTCATACTTTAAGAAGGAAAAAGTTCTTAAAAGAAAGGATTAATTAGTGCACTAAGTGCTCTATACGATTGATATATCGTGTATCCTTCACATGCATATGTTCACAAGGCCTGCATGAGTAGAACGACATAGTTCGAGCTAGCCGTTTGTTGACCTGGTCAAGTAGCAATGGCAAAATTTTTTAAAAATCTATTCGCCAAAGGAAAGAATCATGGAAGTACTATATAATCCTCGGCAGAAGTTAACACTCACAGATAGCTAATAGACAGCTTTATTCAAGTTCTAAAAAGTATTTTTAGGCGATTACTCTTGTCTCAGTATTAGGAGCTGGCTTCAACACGAGTCGCTCGATATCATTAGAGCCGAGTTGTACCCAATAAAAGGCATTCATAGACCATGCTACGACGTAGCACTTAATTCGAGTGTGTGTATATATAAGATACAACCCTACGAACCATCATAATCGTCGCCTGGCACCATATATGTCTTCTCCAAGTACTGATGTTTTGTACTGCCATTGTGTACGGGCGCAGTTTTGTCCTTGCTACGCAGACACGGCAGCCAAGCGGGAAGACGATGATGCCTCCAGTACAAGAATGTGATGATGCCAACTGATACTAATAAGGCTAGTATCACCAATGGAACAATGACTGAAAGGAAGAGTGACGACATTCCGCACTCGAAGGCTATCGCTGGCAGCTCATAAAGCTTACGACCTTCAAGTGTTAAAACATCGAAAATAGATCGAACAGAATCAGCCGCCGGAAATTTATAGTCTCGAAGTTAACGTGAACCAAACTAGGACATGATATATATGTAACTGACCGTTATGATACTAATTTATACTATATAGATACTGTGTTATGATACTAATTACTAGGATTATTACCGCTATGAACGAGGTTCACCTGTAAACTTCGTAGGCTCAGCACAGCTGATATGTATGGTCTCATTGTCAAGCGGACCAGGCCTTTCGTTTGCTGGTTTGCCTGTAGAGTTAAGGTACTCTATCGTCAGATCACGAAGCCAGCTCAGCGAACAGTCGCATCTGAAATATTGAAACAGTTTTTGCCGTTGCAAACATTAACGCCTAAAGAAAAAGTAGTAGCAGACGATTTTTGGCTAAATGTTCAAGGTCAATTTATTTAGTTTCGCTTAAACTATGCATGTAGATAGTGGCACTTACTTGAAAGGATTATCGCGAAAGTCGACGCGCTTGAGAAGATACCAGGACATGAAGCCTGCATCAATGCTACGGAGGCCGCTCTCTCGAAAAGAAATTATTTGCAGTTTTCCCAGACTGCGGAACATTTTCGAGTCTAGAACCTTCAAATTCACATTTGACTCAAGTCGAATTTCGCGGATGTCGCTATTGCCCGCAAATGTATCGGCGTGAATCGAACGAAGTTCTTGAGATGAGGATATGGACAAGTTGCTCAAATTTGGTACATGTGATAAGCTGTAGAAAGACATAGCAAACCATTGAGAAAACGGTCTTGGTAAGGTACTTCGAATATTGGCGCGTTTTTCAAACGGCTGTGCACCTAAAGGTACAGATCCATCTATGAATACAGTGTCGAACGATTCCTCCTACACGCACATTCTAGTATAGTTGTCCCGTAAAGCTTTTTGAGACTCCGTTGTTTGTGCCTTCTTCGCTGTGTACTTATAGGAATCAATTAATAACATAAATAGGGCTCTATTTCAGCTGATCAGTTACCTTCTGGCAGTAAGTATTTGAATCGGATTGGCGTCAAAAATGAGTGTTTCAAGTTTAGCCGGTAGAGGACGCGGAATTGTGGAGAAGCGGTTCGACGAGATGTCTAAGAACGTCGCGGATGAATTATAAAGGAATGACGTATTTGACAGGTCGCAACTGAAACGTTCGAATGTAACGGAGCACGTAGATCATTTTTTTAGATCATCATTTTGCTGATACGTTAAAATGTACGTAACCCGTAATATACTATGAGGGTCGGGAGCATTGACTCTGTTCACTCATCTATGTGCATATATATATATATATATATGAACCGTAGTATTCAGAGTAGTAGTCGTAGATCAAGAAGCCAACTGCAAAGTATTTCAATTTTTATCTTCGTTAGATTACTAGCAATTTAAGTGATACGATTATCTCGTAGAAGTACGAGAGAAAAATTTATAGACTGTTCTATCGCCAATGACGAGCTTCAGCTAGTTCCCGTAAGCCAATTTCAAATCAGAAATTATCATACATTATTGCCATCTAGAGAATTGTCAAGTTTACTTAGAATAGTTTGACCGTCGGCAGCTTGGTACGAACCGTTCAAGACGCAGGGTCTTCACGTCAGGTAGCACTCCGGCCGGAATATCTCCAAAGCTATTAAAAGACAGGTCAAGATAATTAAGTAGCCGAAGTTTTGTCAATGAGGTTGGAACCGTGATAAATTTGTTGTCCTTCAGATTGAGCCGTTGCAGTTTCGTGAGTCCCTGCAAACAAATGAATTATGACATCGTACAAACTGGTTTCCATCACCGCAAGCTGTTTAATGATAAATATAACGGGTAACTAGGCACATGAATATGATTACGAGTCCGCTGTAGATGAAGATTTTAACAAGTCTGCATTCTCGTTAATATTATTGGTAAAGGCCGGTAACATCTGGTTCGGTGTGGGTCGAAGTCAAACATCTATACCGACATAGAGACACGAAGTTAGAAAGTAGAACGGCACCACCGCATGAGAAGTCGCCATGATATTTCTTCGTCGGCGTATTAAGTGCACTAGAATTCTTTTCCTTTGGGCACTTCCTTACTCTTTTCTGTGGGCAACGGAACGGTCGGCCACAGTATAAGTCAGCCTATACGAAGATAGATCCAGGCCTCTTCATGGCCATGGAGCTAATTTTGAACAAGCCAAATGGACTTCGCTTTAAAGAGCGATCATGAAAGTTTACGTCTTGAAGTGTTTCGGATTTTCTCGGATTGCTACAATAGAGCGAATCAATGATTTGAAAATCACCGTTGCAGGGAACCATTGAATTGTCATGTTGGTACTATCTGAGATTGACAACTGTAATAACGCATAGGTTTAGAAAACCCATTCGAGATTACGAATTTTATTGGGTTTTTTTTTAGTATTTTGTTTCTCTGGCACCTGATTTCGGATATATAAGTAAATACGACTAATCACTTTTGTCAACCCAAATTCTAGTATTACCTGTAGTGATCCTTGGCTCAATTCGCTAAGGCTGTTTTCCGAAAGATCGAGTTCTACCAGTGACGAGTTGATGAACGTCTGCTTCTCAATACTGGTGATATGGTTTTTAGCGATGTCGAGCCTCGTCAAGGACCTTAACAGTGGAATAATAGATATCGAATTATTATCTATTGTGTACGTGGGCCATTTTAAAGATCTCATTATGTAGTTTGATGCTTTACCTGCGCTAGATCCAAAACGCCATGAATAGAAAATTCATTTACCTCAAACCGGCCAAATCGCTCCTCCGTAAAGATGTGAATTTGTTCTCTCGTACAATTACGACGCTGAGATTATGCAAATTAGAGAGTGGCTCTCCAAGCGCTGTCAAGAAGTTCCGCGTTAGGTCCAAATGGCGCATTCTGAAAAAGTATAAACTTGTACAGTTTTTTTCTTTATGTCACTATTTAATTCAGTGTTTTCGTATATGTATATTTTTTAAGTTTTAAATTTCGTGTAAGTTGTACAAATTCTCACTTACCTCACGTAGACGTCAATGTTAGAAACTGATTTGATACGTGAGTTTACCAACTTAAGTTGAACCAAGCCAGGATTTAATACATGTGGAACATAGTCAAACTCTTGATCCGAACAGTCAACGACGATATCGCCGTCCTGGTAGGTCCACCGGGACACATGAAATACAGTATATAAGCACAAGTCGATCTATTTTGTTAGACACTATCGTAAAGGAACTTACATTGAGCTAAGGAACCACGCTAAACCAGGGAACCAGAATGGACATCTACGAAACAATTATTGTAAGGTCATAAACGACCAGCACAATTATCAACCAGACTACAGCATTTTAAAAAACGATAAATTTCAGATTCTCTAGTCTCAGATATGTTATTATTACGCCTGCCGAGCGGAAAATAGATACCTGAGTATACGGCGGACACGGTAGTTTTAAAGGCGAATTGGAGGCCGATGAGGCTATCCCTAAAATAGTTGTGAAGAGTACAATGAGCTGCCATCGTCGTTGCGCCAGAGGCCGGCAGACGTCCACCGGGAAACCATCGGGAGGACGCCACCGAGACATCAACTGTGAAATCGTATAGGGGAAAAGGCGGCGTTAGACAATCATCGACCCGGAATTAACAGACACTAAGACACGCAACCAGTAAATAACACTAAAAAACGCTATGACCAGTAAATATTTGCGGTGCAAACAAACAAACTATTGCCGTGAAAGGATGACCTTTCTGTTACATTAATGGCTGTATATAAAACATGCGTAGATTAACAATAAATATACAATTACGACATGAATATGCCCCTGCGGTAGTCTAACGTTATTTTTTAATGACTCGATGTATCTAAGACGTCATTTGATTTCATCATTTTTCTATCAGGTTTATTTAGAATGCTTTGAAAATTGATCGGTAATAATAATAATAATAAGAAATTTGCTTTGCAGACATTCCGCGTTACAACCGTAGCACCGCGTCTACTCTAGTAGCACTTATAGCTTCTGCGACACAAATTCAGGCTTTCGTTCGTTATCGAGCCGTTATAACCACGAATTTCAGTTTGCGCTCATGTTGCTTGATTAATCCTGGAAATTGCGCAGGAACAATTTCAGAGAAGCCAGACGTAAAGAAGGCCGAACCTCTAGAAAGGTGCAACATATATCGAAACGTAGACGCGACGAGCGCTTTTACCTGACGCACTGGTAGAGCCTAGTTAAAGCAGTAGATACATTTACAACATGGCGAAGACGATAATGAGGCCGGTCAAAACAATATGAAATCAAGGTACTGCAAACGAAGGCCAGCAGCTTTGATACTTTAGAGATACAAAAATCGTGCTCTCTCATTGTCGCTAGCGACTTTCGAATGGATTGCAATGTAGCCTTTCTCCCTTGCATGCAGTGTGCACGTGTGCACTGGCTGGAAGGGAGAAATGGGATGTTGTGCGTGCGCAACGCATAAGAACACGTTCGATTTCAACATAGAGTGACTTTATAACGAACAATAGCGTTCTTATAGTGAACAAGATGTTTAATCTTCTATGCAGCTTACATAAATTATTAGCGCGTTATCATAACAACTGATAGAACTTGACTTACTAATCATTTATTAGAGGGACCAAAACCGATTGAAAGTAGCTCTCTCAACATGGAACTCGTTCAAGTTTTTCGGTGTTAAATCACAATGTACCGAATAGCTGTGCATAAAAAAGGTATAGAAATGCAACATGCCAAGAGGATTTCACTTAGCGATAGTATCTGCAACAGAATTAACTATCTAGCCCACGAAAGGCTAGCAAAGAGTTCCGTACAACAGTACAGTTACTTAAATCATATGCGTCCAGCTCGAGATGTACACGAAGACCTATATCTAATGGTTACTTACGATAGCCCTCATGCTGATGGTGATGTTTATAGATTACATCACATCTGAAAGAGCAGTAATAAACAATACGTTAATAGAAGTTAACAGTATGGCCAATAGACTAAACATTTTACATACAAATCAATAACAGACAGCACAGGTAGATCCTTTATTATTTTGTAATATTTGCTTGTTAGCTTAGACTGCGACAGGTCTGTTATTATCATAAACAGTGGAACGGTGATTCACCGTTCATATGCGTTTTCTGAAAATCTGTGTTCGAATAAAATACTTCATAGGACACGTAGGTCTTTGGGTACTCTATTCGGTAACCTATTGACAGCGGCAAATCGCACATGGCATGAGCAGCCGAAATTAGCAGTTGAACGTTGTTTCCTGGTTTCAAAAAGTCCACCTGTCAATGTCTGCAGTGACCATTTAACATAAATTGCAGTATTCAATTAGGTCATATCTATTTCCTTTAGTTCCGACTACTGGGGTATATTTCAGTCATCAATCCGATACCATAGCTGCTTGCGCATTCAGTTCCCCCGAGTACGAATCTTGACCACTTCTCTAAGCCATTTTCTTTCGTTTATCCCAGTAGAACGTTGCCAGGCCAAACCCTGCGACTGAAATTCCATATCACTTTTTCCGAGCGCCTTCGTTCCAGTTCCCCCTCCCCCGTTTCTTCTCGTCTCCAGATTTCGGCAGTCAGTACACTTTCCGACGCAAAAAACAAGTTTTGTTCTCTTTCAATCCCCAAGACTGCCATTGTGCGGCAGTGTCCTGCCAATGGCACAAAGGCCAATGGACCACGCCAACGAGTGAGTAGGCGGTCAGTTCGAAGGAGAACAGAACAGCAACGGCAAGGCAGCAGCTGTACGTTCGAGTAGTCATCTTGTCCTAATCTTTTCAGTTTTTTGCTGTGCACACAAACTTCTCACCTATTTGTGTCTATAGATAAAAGCGAAGTTTGTGTTCATCGTATGGCCGTACTGCTCTTAGTGACTGCATCGCCCCGCCTGCTTGTTGTCGATAGATGTCAGACGATCGCTCGATACTTACGCGTTTGCCCGCTCGCTGTTGTTGACGGTGGTGCAGTAAGACTCAACGAGCCCCTTGGGGTCGTTACTTTGTTAAAATGGCCACTCAGCCCCAGGGCCGAGGCCTTTCTTCCGCCTACGTTGCCACACAATCCCATTGGTCTCGAAAGGTGATGCCGCTGCGCCGCCGCCACCACCACCGTTGTGGCGGCTGCTGCTGTTGCAAATCGGCTAAAATCATACCGGTCGGCTAACCCACGTTTGACCCGCTTTTATCTTCATACATCTGCGCAGATTGGTTGGCGGACGAGACATATACGCCGCATTCAAGCGCCGATCCTAACCGACTGCCGGCGTATTCTCCCCCTGCCACTTTTCCATTCATTCGTTTCTCTCATTCAGCAGCCACACGACCATCTGATCGATGATGATGGCGATGATCATGTTGATAGCGACAGTGGTGATATTCCCGTTGGTCCTGGTATTAGACGTCGCTCTGCTGCTGCTACACCAAGTGATAATGATGATACCTATGATAATGATTAAAACGCCTTTTATCGCGACAAACCCTCCTGTCTGTGACGATGGGGGGGGGGGGGGTACTTTGCGAGAGAATGAAACGAGTAATGTTGCTTTGACAGGCTTCTTGATCTAATTTCGCCGTTCATTCGTTCGTTGCCATATAGAGGGCGTATAGAGCTGGCGTTGCGCCTTGTCTACTCTTTGATTTACTAGAACCGTGATATCAGTACAGTCGTTGTCGGTATGATGTATGGCCTTTGTTGGCCTTTTCGAGCAGTTCTCCTATTAATATATATACGGGTACACAAATCCGATCATGCAAGGCTTACAGGGGCTGCCATTTGTACATCTGTGTATGTGTACTTGTATTGAGGTAGTCTTTTTTATCGTGCTAACGCTCCAGATTCTCGTCACCATTTGTATCATATACATAGGAATAGATCAAAGATGAAACAAACTTTATCAGTTGAACTAACGCCGAATGTGGAAGTATTCGTCAATGAGGGCAGCAGGATCTCTGTAACGTATAAATATATAATACCGCCCCTGTTTGGTCGGTGCATATAGAAGCTCTTAAAGAGAGAAAACAGCGAGCAGACAAAGAGATTGTGAGTTGGGATTGCGACCCAATGGATAGTGGGCTTACCGCACACTGGATGGGGCCCATTCGGGAAGCGGGATGCATATGAAAAGGAACGGAGTGAATGCCGGCCTTTAGCCCTTACAAGAGACTATAATAGACAAAGTGACCAAATACCTGTACACCACTTCATAGAAATTTACACTCACTGTATGGTTGCGATTGAGGCTGTGGTTAGTTTTGAGTACGCAGACAACTCTGGAAGGTAAAGGAGGATAGAGCGTGACTGGGGTAATGTGCGCTACTGCCCCTTTGTAAACGATCGCTAGTGTTCTGGTGAGCTTTTTACGCTGACGTTCAGTCGCTCTTTAACGAAACTACCGGTTGAGAGTGGTCGTAGATTCCGTGACGCTGGCTCTGAGAAGGGTAGAGCTCTACATCAAGAAAAGCAGGTAGGGGAACTATAGTACGATCCTTTATCCTGTTGTGTTATCGTGCTGATTGTGGATTTCTGTAGAGGTGCAGATGCCCACAATATCAAGCGGCAGAGGATTGGGTGGTTGAAATTGTGTGTGTGATATCCCCCCCTGGTAGTATATTAACAGACTGATTTCATCCGATTTGGCCTTATCTCTATTGAACGGATGGCGCAGGTGCGTGTTTGGGCAATGGGCTGGGAGAGGTGAAAAGGACTCGCCAGCACACCTATGAAGGAACAAAACAACAACAAACATTGCCACCCGCTTCCCTACAACTACATTCTGTGCCAACATACTTAGATTTAGTGGGTCAATGTTTCCAACGCACAGCTTGAAACAAGCTTAGATAACAAAGTAAAGCTTTCAACTACCGGTACGCCACAAGGAAAGCTTGCTGGTTGTTACCTAACTGAATCCAGAACGGGTGTCGGTAGATAAAGTGGAAATTTACGAGGTATATATATATATTTGGCCCGTTCGGGCGCATTGTATAAGCTCAAAACACATAATCCGCATTATGTTTCCGAATTAAAGGCCGTGGCAGGCGGATGGATTTTGTTAGACCAATGCTCTCGTTCATGACCACGTTATATAAACGTAGCTATTTCTTCTTCCTTTTAATTCTTTAGAGTACAGCTCTTTCACTATTCGTTTGTCCCGTCATTACTATGCCGTCCCCGTATAATGCATGCCTTAAATAGGGAGGTGGTCGCTGGGCGCAGTAACATGCAGCTGAACACACGCCCATGATTACATGTATGTAATAATAATAACAGTCCTTGAAAGCAAATGCAAGAATGACGATGGCTGTTAAAGGCCAAACAGAAGAGATAAGATAACAGAAGGTGAGCTGAGCAGTCGCTGTCTTCGCTAACGAAAACAACAAAGTCTATAAAGCTAGCAATAATAATAACAGGAGCATCAACAGAAATACCACCACTGCACACAACAACAGAGAGATTCTTAAAAGAGCAAGTACGAAGGAAAAGTTTGTCTTTCCGAGCGAAGCACAAGCAGTAGGGGCAGCAACAGCAGCAGTGGGAGCACCCGCTGATCTTGCCTCTAGTCCCACAAACAGGTCTCGTTCTGTCATAGCAAAACTCCGCAGTTCCCTCTATAGGAATAAGTAAAGGAGGAGAAAGAAGATTTGAGAAGTGAAGAACGAAGATGTGACAACAACGACAAACGCACACAGGACTGAACATGTTGGCTGAGCGACCTGGGGGCCATCGTCTCACTGAACCCATGCTCATCTTCCAAAAGCGGCAGCTGCAGCAGCTGAAGTTAAAGCAGTAACCAGAGACCACCGCCGCCCTTCCATACTGGAAGGACCTTCGACCGCTCTAGCAGTTGTGGTAGCTGAGAAGCCGTAGAAGTTGTTGCCACGAGTTTGAAGCAGCGACAGGTGATACCATGTAAGTCGACCTATGAGGGAGGACGAGTTTACGCCATGACGAACAATTTTTCGTAAACGATCCAACCGCCGACGCAAAACGAGCAACACAAAGGAAAGAACGGCTTTGTCGGTACGGGCGAATGAAAACAACGCCACAAAAGTCATCGTGAAAGCCCACCAAGCTAACGCTCTAATTAGTTCAAGCTGGTGTTTGACCTAACTCAAGCATTGCCTTATATATAAATGTATAAAGTTCCACCACTGCAGAAGATCGTAGGGCGAATAGGTATTGATAGCTTCTATTGGACCTAACCAAAGGTAAGTACACGTCTCACAAGATCGCAGACGACTGTAGAATCCGGTTGTGCGATGCTTACTGACAGATCGCAGCAAAATATAATAATTCTCCTTCAAGGACCCATTACGAAGTGGGTCCATGTACATGCCATTGGGAATATTCGCATTAAGCGTCCATCTGTTTAATGGGAGTGTCTAAAGAAGGCGGTGCCTCTACAGCGAAGCTGTGCATAAATGTGTATGTGGAGAAATGTTGGCAGGTTTCGCTGTTCACGTCACGCATTGAATAATCATCCATTTATATCTCCAGGCTTGGTTGCCGGTTGGAACATTTGCTATACACAGAATGTATATCGCGCAACGGCTTAAGCTAAGACACGCTGGGTTGGGCAGGTCGGCGCATGTGCACGGACCCGTGCGGCCATATAAGGACATAGGTTTTTTTTGGGGGGCGGGGGGTGGGAGGGTAAACTCCTGTATTGCATTGGACTGGACCACCTAGATAGCGTGCAATACGTTGTTGAAACCCACATTTTCTCATGTGAATTCCATGTCATTGGGTGGAGCTCAAAATGTTGTCACAGAGTGCTGTTTTTGCCGACAACTATGTAACATTGTTACATTAACACTGACCGAAATAGTTTAGGGAACACAATTTCGAAGTTTTGCCTAAGGCTGAAAAGTTAGCCTAATAAGTATAGTATTTTATTAAAACGACGGCACGATACTGATTTCCCTCATTAGGCGACGCCGTTTATTCTAACTTGCTCGTTGTATCATGACTACGTTTAAGGATTGCGTGACTTTTCCGCGGAGGACTATTTTAATTAAATGTACACTTGATACGTTCTAATAACTATGATCAATATGGCTTTTTATAGTGATCACTGTGGTGAGTAAACTAACGACACTGTGAGAGAGGTCTAAGGACGAGCTACACAAGTAGTTATCTAGCTCGTTATCTAACCCAATAAATTTAATCACATTTATAGTGTATTAAATAAATGCTTCGTTCTAGTTGATACCTATTGGTAGTTTGAACATAAAGTTTATAAACACAGTTCTGTAATCATTGGGTTTTGTACTTTTTCTTTTTATCACACTAGTACGTTTGCGATCGCTTTCCCTATCGTTTAATGTTTTTACGACTTCTATTTGTACGCGTGCGTTCGATCAACAGCGAAACGTGACCATAGTTTGGTCGGAATAGTCTAGCACTGCGCGATAGGCAGCAAAACGCTAACGCACCACTGTGACAAAACTGCAAAGAATCGACGCTAAGAAAAATGATGACCCTATGATAACCCGAGCTGCAGCAGGTTTGGTGGTATCGTGAAGTTTGTTCGCGTGAACAACGTCCTTCACCCGGTAACACTACCAGTTTAGTCAACTAGTAGCATCTGCTGTCAGGACGGAATCCGTTACTGTGGGCGAATCGGGCAGGCTTTTTTCCACGCTGCTTTGAAAAATGGCAAGATACTGCTTTCTTTTGCTAGCTCACTCCGCCTTGCCACCTCACCGCCCCCAAGTACCCCTAACAGTTGGTTGGCTCGAAAGTTTTGCACCATAGTTGTATCCACCACCATCATGACCATTATCATCCGTAGGAGCAATAGCAACAGCTATTATGTAGTGCCATTGTCAACATTTCTGCTCGCGTTTTTCTCGTGTAAATGCCACCTCCATCATTGTTAATGTCTCTGCTATATTCGTCATTGCGATATTCGCTAGTCGACGCAAAGTTTCGAATACCAACCGGCACCTTTTCTCTCCTTTTGCGCGATCTGGCGGTCACAAGGAGAAAAAAGCTCGGAAGGCTTTCAACGACGATTACAGCCGATGTGGATGGCTATGCCGGGGTTCTGGCACTGATCTGTAGCTGCTGCCGCCACTGCCGAAAAGTGCGCTGTAGTTAAAGGCTGATAACTGCCTTTGTACCTCATGAAAGTCAGGGATAAATTAAATGATAGTGAGTTCAGGACTAGTTGTAATAAGGTAATAACAATAGCGGTGACAGTACCCGTTATCCTGTTCATTGCGCTACATATAACTGCTATTGTGAGCCGCTCGGTGCACTGGCCGAATGACAGTAGCTATTATTGTTACAATAGGACAAGGATTGGCTACAGTGAGGGCTGTGCCTATTTCTGGACAGCGTCAACATCAGCGTTGGCAATAACCACGCCCACGACAATAACACAACATGAAGCTGTTGTTGGAAGTGGCCATGTTTCATGGAACAAACAGCTGAGGAGAGAACAGAAAGAAAGTGAGAAGAAGGGAGCTAGTGAAGAACTGCGAAAATGCTAGCAACAGAGGGGACTGGCGTTCGGAGGAGTAACGTAGCTGGGGAATTTGGCGCTGGGGGGCTCGTACAAGGCAGGTTCTGCTGCTGTTCTTGTTGCGCAGCGGAAATTGCGACGGAGCATCCGCAAGCGGCGCTAGTAGTGGCGTCGTGGGCCCACTGACGCTGCGATTGCAGACAGCCGCTTCTGTCGTTCGCTGAGCAAGCTGCCAGCGAAACTGGCGGATATGAAGAACATCGAAGCTTCTTTTTCTCCGTCCTCGGCCCCCCCCTGTCATCGTTCTCTTCTGATAACATTCACAAACTCATCTGCCGTTCATATCACTACTGCTGCTTGTTTGTTGACCGTATTCAAAGGGTACATAAGCCATGTTATGTTGGTGACGCCGAGACGCTTCCGCTGCGTTCGCGCTCCTGCTGCAGCTACTGCCGCCGCTGTTCCGTGTCCATGCGCGTCAACGAAGAACGGGGATGACGACGACGACGACGACGAGCTGCATGGACAAAAGCATTGCCGTTATAGAACACAAAGGAGGAGAAACATGGCAAAGTAAAATGCATAGTGGAACTATGATGATAGCAAATCGGAATGGATGCAAAATGCGGCGATGAATAACTACGTCACGCTGTTCATGGGTGCTTGCAGGTACGCAGACATGTACGTATGGCTGCTATATGTTTAAACAGTACGGATGGACAACAGTCATGACAAGCAAGGGCTGTAAACACAACTCACTCATGCGGTATTCTCCCAGCACCCCCGACGGGCAACAATTCAAGGACGGCTGTTCGTTGTAAACAATCAGAGATTTCGGATTATGTACCGTACGCATAGCTCTTACAGACACAAACATATTTACCTGCATATAGCAAGATATCCCCTACATATGTTATATCCATGGACGTAAAATATAAATTGCAACGACTCGCACACTTATACCAAAGTGAATCTAGCGTCCGAGCACGGGAAATTATGTGAAGCAAATGTCTGAGTGACACAGACATAGCATCATGTGTCTCTCACGCATTCGGCGCGCGCGTGTTTTCTTCCCCTTTTCAGATTCTTTCCATTTTAGCCCTTCGATTCCGAATCTTTAGAAAAGGAAACAGGTGCAGCGCGTTGTTGTTCGGAGTAAGTGACTGGACGGGCAACGGCGATGAATAATGAAGGGGATGCCTGCCGACGTTGCTCCACCTGGGATACACTACGTCCTTCCTCATAGACTGTCCTATTTCTACATTGTAAAGTTTTACTCAGGTAAGCGTTTATTTGGCAAAACATGACACTTCATTGCTGCAACGACGTATATGTATTACCAGTTGGTGTCTATTGCTAGGTGCGCTATTCGAGATAAAAGCGTAAGCATCGAGTGGCATAGCGCGACCGGTAAAAGGATAGTCAAGGTTTGTGAGTTACCATCGGCGGAACCAGAGAGCCCGGGGAGGCCGTCGGTCCACGGCCAGGATTACACTGAGGTGTATGGGTGTGGTACTGTCAATTTCTTCTTTGAAAAACAGTGCGACCAGGCGACCGGCAGAACAACTGGATTTTTCGGGTGCATCAATTTTCCGTTCTCTTCAAGCGTTCGACTGACGCTTTTGCACAGCATTCGGTATCGCCATCATTTGAGAACTGAAGTGAGCATTTCCTCACCAGTACACAGCCCTATTTCCTGACAGCAGCGCGCGATTATCGCTTCCTCATCATCGGTAGCCTCCAACGAGATGCCTATATTAAGGATGTTGGCAGTCAATGCTACGCTCGTCGACAGTTACTGTATTTAGTTGTCCCAGTGTACGCAGAAGTGCGCATGTTTTTTTTATTGATTTCACCCAATGACGGTCTTGACAGATCGCTCTCACATGTTCGCAGGGAACCCAAACTTGAAACGTTATTAGGCGTTTGGGGGGTGCTAACGGGCTGCCAGCGCGCGTAAGTGGGAGAAGCTCTATGCACCACCACATTACTTGCTACCGGTGATAGGTATCGATCTATTTAACATCTATCTACTTTGGGCATTTCACCGTACTCAAAAGCGCTTTTGATCCCTTGTTTGCTTCTTCTTGCGCAGATAAATAGCACATACATAGTCACCTGCATGATGCAGTCTTTCTTGTTCGTTCCATATCATTGCTTTTTACTGTCCTCGTGCCGTTTACCTCTTTGGAATGAATTCCCATAATGTCTTACCCATAGGATGATGGTAATGGTGTCGGCGGATAGGCGACACCTTTTCGAAGTTGAATGGGAAAAAGGAGGCAGCAACCGAGGACGAATCGTGAAGAACAGAACGATGGGTTTCGAACGGTGTTTTAAACGCAGACATGTGGAGGCTTTCCTGCTTTGGCCGTAGTTACAGGCGGGGGCGCTCGATGCCACATATTAGCCAGTGGTGCAACGGTGTGCTCAACTCCGCACCGAACAACGCAGCGGGAGATGATTATGCTTCGTGAGAATCGGTTTGCTGCCACCGAACCAACAGGCGACGCTGTATAAGAGAACGAAGGAAGGAAATAAGGTGGAAGAGTTTCAAAGTTTAGAAAAGGCCCGAGTTAGCCGGGAAAGCCATTGTTGCCTTTTGACAGGGCGCGGATGCCGCTTAGTTGCAAACGAGGCTGGCGTATTATTACCTCATGCCACATATACGGTACATACATCCTCGCAGATGTCCGTATTTTCCAGATCGGTTCGGATCTACTGTGGCACCACCCGTAAACCGCTACAACACAACCCCCTGTCGTCTACCTCAGCTCTACCTAGCCCAGCAACAAATCCTTGAATAAACGCTCCATCTATGGACACATCTGTACATGCATCTATTACCAGGCAGAGAACAGAAAGATCACGCCGCAAACTTGGCTAATAAAGCGGGTTCCTAGAAACCATTTTAGCCTTGTCTGTCGAGAGCATTCTTTCACCCTCCTTCCTTTGCCCCCTACGCAGCAAACTCCTAGCGCTTACTCTCAGATGGACGCAGATACCGGCGTGAGGACGGCCACGGCCCTGCCGGCAAGCGGCATACAAGCTACGGCCGCAGCACCGAGTGCGTCCATAGACATGCTCCGGAAGCAGACAACACCACATTCGCTTCCGGTTCCGGTCCGCGCGCGCGTTTGGCGTACGATTCGAATAGTTAGCTCGCCTAGCCGATGGACCCAGCAGTCGGTATGATGGCCGCCTGCGACAAAGGCCATTACGAGAAAACTTGCAAGCAACACCAACGAGACAGGGAACAGAGACGGAGCGCAGGCACAGCGAGACGAGAATTCAGCATCTATGGAAAAACTTAAAGGAGAACTGCAGCACGAGGAAGCAAGGGCGAGAGAGTAAGGGAAAAACGTGAGAAACGCGGTTTAGTGCCAGGATGGGGGAATAGTTCATGGTAGAGCGAGTGGGGGGGGGGGGGGGATAATCGTGGAGCAGCGGCGTTAGTAGGAGCGGTCGCTTAAAAAGAGGCTCACAGAGACACAAATGACGCACGGCGCACACTAACAATAGAGCCTAAATGTACCATGCGAGATCATGCTCGTCCGGGCCAGGCCGGCTTATGCGCGATGCCCTGGTCATCGCACGTAATCATTTTTCATTTTTTTATTTAAAATCATTAAGCACGGTATAGGGCTTCACGTTAAATGTGAACAAATGAAAGAACCTAATACCGTATTATACGGTCCAGTGCGTACCACCACTTGGCATAATATTGTAAAATAGAGTATCTGCATTACGTAGTTACAGTCGCGTGCATTGTTGTGTCTGAGCGTCGTTCAGATACCACACAATGGCCATATTGTAATATGTAGATGAAAAATTCACTGTATATTATAACCGATCCCGTTAGTACATACTATAAGCGTGTGCATATCGAAGGTGGAAAGTGTTTAGCAGACTTTCCATCCTTTCGGCAGCCAAGTTCCAAACCAATCGCAGTGGCAGATAGTCCACAGCATATAAAGCTTTATGTACAACCTTACCGGGCCTAGCCTTATGACGCTAGTGCCCTAACATATGATGCTAAAGCCAAACAAAAAAAGCCTGAAGCTTCGAAAAAGGAAGGCGTGAACTGAAATGACAGTCGTGCATTTGTCTCCATTTTAGTCAGAAGAACGGCAGTAAAGGTGCTTTGTTATATTGTGCGTATTACAGCATCTTATAAATGTGCTTGTTGTTGTATTATATGCGCATCGTGGTCTGATGGAAATACTTTATGACTGATAGCTCCAGGCAACACAATTCCTCCCTAATGGCAGACATTCTCATAGATAATGTATTATCAATTGCAGCTGGACTTTTTGCTGATTATCGGGCAGCCTTCACACTGTACCTCAATCCACCTGCTGTGGCAGTTAGACCGGCTTTACCTGTAGTAACTCAAACATATTTTATCCAGAATCACATACAGGCGGATTTTTAAGCCGGTCAAGATCCTGTTGTAATACTCATAGTGTACATGTTAGTGTAATATATATACACGTGTAAGAGAGGCTACACCTCACACCCGTTAGCGAAATCTAATTACAATCTAAGGTCTGGTTTATACGGACCTTTATTGCCTAAACTAACCTTTACACACTTGAACAGTACCGTAAAACGGCGAGTTGCGTTTTCGCTTCTAAATTCATATTCTTTAAAAGGGATCGCTGGTCACCACATACCGTCCATAGACATCGCAGCGACGTATTAGATTTGAGTCTGACGTGTAAAAGTAAAACTGTTAGCCAAGGATTTAAGTTATGTCCGTCCGTAAAAGCTAGTAGTAGTTGCGAATTGTGTTAGATACCTATTTGGTAGAAAGAGCGTGCGGTCGGTGAGTATAATATCGATGTTATACACATGAGATAAGCAGCCAGCGATAGCGAGAGACTTTCTGCCAAGTGTCTATTGAATGTCTTGTCGGTGCGTTAACATGACGTCGAGTATATATATAGCTGCCGTCCTCGGCGTCGCCTCCACTAAACAGGACTATAGGCACGCTTGCCGTTGCGAAACCGAGACAATCATCGCGGTGTAAAGAGGCCTCGCTGTCTTGACGTTCCGGCTTCGTGGACGGCGTCAGAAGCACACAGCCGTTAACGTTAGCAGCGCTGTTGATATATTTAAGCGGGCCCTTCTCTTGCGCCTCATATCGGCACAAACAATTCATACTATAATAAAAAGAAGCCCGTATTTTTTAACGAGGAGGGCAGAACAGATTGCTACGTTGTCAAGTGACGTACGCGAGGTAAGAGAAATGGTTTTTTTCTAATAGAATAGAACAAAGTGTTGTTTAAGCACAAATTAGCCGAA
Source organism: Varroa jacobsoni (assembly GCF_002532875.2). NCBI lineage: Eukaryota > Metazoa > Arthropoda > Arachnida > Mesostigmata > Varroidae > Varroa > Varroa jacobsoni. The sequence continues at coordinate 22,530 of NW_019213228.1, read as the reverse complement.
CACTGAACTGAGTGAGTATTATGTCGACAAAAAGGAAATCAGGCCTAAGATCAGTTTCCATTCTGTACCATCGGCGCTCTTCCTAACTATCAGCGTCTGACTCCAGCGGACTTCGTTTTCGTTGTTGATGTTATTGTCCTAGATAGGCTGACTGGAATAGGTAAGGCTTGAAGAAGAGACAGTGCAATAATTTTTTAGTTTCTAACCTTAGTCGTTGAATTACCAGCGTCTACGAAATCTATAAGACTGAACGAATGGCAGCATCGTTTTGAAGAAGTTTCATATGATGAGCGGCATTTGATGCACTTTTACGTCAGATGGTGCTGTTTTGATAGTTTTCGATAAATAGAACAGATAAACTTTCGCAAGGTTTATAACTCTGTCGAACATTAATGGCAGTTGGAGCTATTCAGATGAAGCACCTACCTAATTAGCATAAGAAAGATTGCCGAGTCACTCTCAATCACAAAGGAAACCCTTCCGCCTAACAGGCGCTGCATTTAGATTAAGATCTCTGCGAAATCTATCTATTATTGCGTGACTGCAGGTGTGGACTCGATGATACAAACGTCAGTGGCTTCACCCAACGTTAGTGACGAATCTGATAGATAGTGATAAAGAGACCTCATACACAATGAGACCCAATATCAAGCACATACCCACAGAACATCTCATAGCCACCTCGAACTTACATTTGTAACTGGCAAGTATCAAGGTTATACTTGTTTTTGAATAGTCCCAACCATTCAATAGTATGAAGAAAACACTAATATATATATGTGTGTGTGATAAAATTAGAATTAGTGTTCATTTATAACGTTCTAAGTGGATCTTGATTAAAATTTGACCGTCACACGTGAAGCGTGCTAGAATAGCACCGTTCCTTGTTATGTACTTCTAAACATTTTTCGTAGAGATTTTGAACTATCGTAGTTATCATACACGGCTCCTGTTGTTGCGTACGAGAAAACATACAAATGTCGGTGTATGACATGGCCACGCAATAATTGACAATCACCGTTTATCGTGCGCTGTCGACTACCATAATTATTTTTCCTATTTCTAATCCTTTTACTTTCTCTCTTTTTTCGTTAGGCAAATTACTAGCTCACTCGTAGTTTTTGGCATGGCGTTGTCCGCCCTGTTTCGCCCGTTGTATGGCTCTGTACGGCGTGCTGCACGTAATTCTACTAGTACTGGCAGCACAAGTAAGCTTCTTACCGAACTCACTCAGTCATCGTATGATGATGATGACGTATCGCACTGATCAGATAACGCGCTTGCTCCTGCTTGCACCCGGCAATAATTTGTTAGAACCAATGATGACGATGACCATGGTGGTAGAAAGGCGGTAGACAACAACGACGACGAAACGAGCGGGGCTAGCGGTCGGTGCAGATTGGACCAGTGCGTTTTTCGCACGATACGCTTCGCGTCCAGCGATAACGTAGTGTCATTGCAAAAATCAGCTTATTCTTTCGTTGATTAGAGCAGCTGGGTAGTAGAGGGCAAAGCTCAGCATCGTGCAGATAACTAGACCGATCTTGGTGCGAACGAATGAACGAGCTGAAGCGAACAAAACTTGGAGGGGGTAACAGCGTAAAAAGGAGACGCAGTTGGGGAGGAACGGCACCGCAGTCGATGGAAAAGCTACCAGAAATATGTTAGCAACGAAAAAGTTGATCAGCGTGCGGGATGGTCGACGGGGGGTACTGGTTGTAATGAAACGTCGGTTGGGAGAAACAAGGAAAGGTAAAGGCGGTCTATATGGCATAGAACCACGAATCTAGGAGTATCCTCTAACTGGACATGTACCAAGCTCTTCTCAGCTTTTGGTTGTCAGTCTTTTCTCGAAGGAAAAAGGACATACGTTGAGCTGAAGGAGGACGAAACACACCAGTAGTGGGAAAAACCAAATGGGACAGTTGCACACTATAGTTAGGGACGAGCAGGACGAACGAAACAAAACCGTAAGAGAATCGAGGAAAAGGAAACAGAGACATTTGCTCAACCCGATAATAACAGTATAGCGGAGGCGCTCATGTGTTAATAGCATGAATTTCAATGATAATGCTGCTTATATTAATGACGATAATCTGACCAGTTCTAGAGGTAGTGACACCTGGTGAGTAATGACAATATGAATTACCATGAATTCCATTGGGTCAAGAGACTCTACAAAATCCAACAGAGAGAGAGAGAGAGAGAGATACGACTAACGGGAAGAGGAGGCTTAGAGATATGAAGGAGACAAGAAGGACGATTATAGCAAAATCCCTAGAAGGAATCCCTAGAAGACTCTATTAAGCCTGTAGTGTTCTCCTTTCCCGTACGATGGGAACAGCAAAAAATGTCCGATGGGCAGCAATTCATGTTTATTTTTTTTCTCTGCCAAAGTGGATTGATACCACACGGCGACTGCTTGACTAGTGAACACGTAATTATACGAATTTCATTTACACCTATCCGTTATACAAACAAGAGCATCTCACTTTGACTATTAGGGCTTCCGCTGCGCGTACCTACGGTGTGAATATCGTTGCAAGAATGTCAACGAACTAAATCCATAAGACTGATACGTAAAATATAATACACTATAACCAAGCATACTAGCAGGTAGGTTGTTTGGACGAAAAAAAGATATTACTTCGCATTTTTATCTCTACAAAACCTAGCTATCTTTGTGTGATTGCCGAAGACAGCTTTAACCATGCCGCTTGTACTCTTTACGAAGTTTGTCGCTTTCTCTCGCTGCTGCCCCCCTGACGCACTTGGTACCCCATTATCTGTGATCAGGTCGGACAGCCTAAGAGGAGCCGTTCACCCTTTTTATGATAGATGATTGGCTGAGACTTTCGGACTATGCTGTCACAATTACTACTGCCACCATACGTGCTGTAGCAGTTCAGATATGCGAGCTCTGAACACAAGCCGATTTGTATAACAGCAGGCTTGGACGGCAAACGGGCTAAACAGGGTAGCATAGGCTTCGTCAAATTAATCAGACGCATTGGTAATGGTTTATTTATAGATAGCTACGCTATGAACTGGTACGCAAGAACAGAGCTTCGACAAGACCTCTAAGGGGGCCGTAACGAAGCAATAAGATTATATCAGAAGTACATATAGGTATACATAGTACTAGATATGGACCATTAGTGGCTAAACATACATCGACATTAAGAAAACGATTTTAAATCATTATCATTAGTATATTTATTATCAGTCAGAGCCAAGCTGCAAAGAACACCATATCTAATCGCATGTAGAGCCAGCAAAGAGACTTCTTCAGCGAGTCATAACGCAGTCCTGCAAATTAGTCATTGAGCTTTTCTAGTTCCGGTTCAGCGGGTATTGCCACTTCTCTTTGTCAGAGCACATGTTCAGTCAAATGGACTTGAACTTATACAGCTCAATCAGTTACGACCTGTTCGCCTTCCTCAAAAGTTATGAACTTTGAAAAATCCAAGACGCCATTTTTTATTTAACGATTGATATCACGTAAGCATAAATTTACACTATTATATCTGAGCAGCGCGGACGTTCGTAGGGTTTCCAAAGAGCAAGTGATGCTTGAAATATTTCTGTCGCGCGGTCCAGAGAGCTTATTGGTCCAGCATAGAAGAAGCTGTAAAATATTCATTGCTTAACGAGAATCATACACATTGTAGTGTATATTCTGCGCAAAAGTACCCCATGCAGTCCTAAACATTACGGGATATACTATGAAATGGCACCTTTTGCAACCTCCTCGTCGAACGGTCTATCGTTTGGTCTCTGGTAATAGCGCTAGTTGATAGCAGATAAAGAACTACCCATAATCATTTTGCCAGCTTTTCGGTAGATAGAGTCGCATTATGGTCTTCTAACTGGCGTTCTTGAACGCTGTCTTAAAGCCCTATGTCCGTCGCTCATCCCTTACAGGCAATTGAAGGAACCCCAGCCGTCAGCGACAGATGAAATGGTTTCGATTGGAACTCGCGTTCCTATCGTCATCCTTTTCGTTTGCAAAAGACAACGTTCGTAGTTCCCGCTAGCTTTCGATTCTGCATTGAACTATTTCGAAATTTACACCAAAAGTACTGCTCTTATCGAGGGTTGTTCTGGGGCTAAATTCGAAGTATGACAGCAGCAGGAGCGGTCTCGCACTGTGTCATTTTTGAAGTAGCCGCTTGGTTGGTGCAAAATTGCAACTAACAGTTACTGTAAGAGAATCTTTTGAGCTGGCTGATCGCTGCAGGACCACTGTTCGTTGGGAAGATTCGTGTGTTAGGGCAACTGGACTTAAAGATAGGGCAGCGACACTTTGAGAAATGGGCGGGAAGTTTTCGATCATATCACCGCTGCCGCCGTCAACATATCAATGAAGTCGCAATGACCCCCTTTGCTTTTCATTCTCCTAAGGCACCGCTGTAGCAGCCGACGAGCGTCAGTATACCTCCTGAGGTCATGGGGCTGATACGATATGAAAGAGGTGTAAAGGCATCTCTACAGATAAACAACTCTCTATCATAGCACATCATGATATAGAACAAGGCGAACGGGGACTACTACTATCGTAGTTACCACAACTACACACTCAGGGCGAACGAAGTTCCATACGGCAAAGACAACGAAGAAGACCCCTCGTCTCGTTGTTTTGTAGTGAGCGCGGCAAGCGATGAACTGACGGCTCCAAGCCAACGAACGAACGGTAAAAGCTGTTGGTAGTGGTGGGGTTGTACGGTCTAGTCATCGCTGCACGTCGTAGGAGCTTTTCATCTGGCTTCGCCTGGCGGTGTCGTTTTGACCCTCTGAGAAAGCTATACCGTCAATCTCATGCTACGCCGCTACAAACAACACCTCGACAGACTTCTTTTGTAGACCCCTCTCTGCCACCAGTGGGCTACACGGTCTGTATGGGGTTCGCCCATCGCCCTACAGGTTGTCTTTGGCTGGCCAGAAGGAGGCTTAGATTTCTTGATCGTACTTTTGTAGAAAAAAAAATCCAACTTCGACCATTCGGCTTGAGATATGAAACTCTAACAGGGAATGAAACAGGGACTTCCTCTCAAATTTCTTAGCTTATAATAAAACCCAGAAAACGGACGACTGGGCAGACAGAGAGAGCACTCTCATTGTGGTAACCTATCTATGAAGGCAACGCACCAGAGAGGTGGCGAAGTTGCTGTATTTTTGGCAGCCTGTAGAGTTTGATACCGGCACCTCTGAGAATGGCATTTACTTCAGCTTGCTTCATCTTCCTCTTCACTAGTGAAGGAAATATTTTTAGTGTAACATTGATATGTCCCTATTACCACGACTATGGTTATTGCCTAGTTAGCGACTACTGATTTCTGTCATCAAGAGCTTTTCACATTTATTAATATATCTATTGCTTACGAACTATATTGAAACTATGCCGGCAGATGATAGCGTTATAGTTCAACCCAAAACGATGAAATATCAAACGACTGTAACAGTTTTGACATGCGCTCAAAAACCATCGAGATGGTAAGCTGACATTGACAGAAAACAGCGATACAAAACAATACCGCAAAGGAGAGATAAAGCAATAAACGCTATGTTCGTTTATTCGCACATAGCTTCTCTCAAACGTCAACGTTAGCTAAATTGAATTTCCCAGCAATCAACTCCTGTTGCAGTTAGAGCAGCAGCAGCACCTGACTGATGCGTTACTCGCGATGCCACTGTTATTTTTTGTTGCCATCATGTCTAACATGTTATTGCTTTAGAACGAGATCTGCCTCTCGTTGCCGGCGTACAATAGTTTCAATGAATTAGCGTCAGTAGAGACGCTCTAGTCCGACACATCTTGTTCCCAACAGACACATGCACAATCATCAGACCATGATTGTCTTAGTCCCGCTCATTTTATTTCTTTTTTTCCTCTCTTCCGCTCTCACTTTCCCTTCATGCCGTTCGCACCGCTCCCTTTTTCTGGCTGATAGAGCAAGCTGGAGCGGCCTCGACAACGATAATGACCTCAACAGCAACAATATGAACACCAATGATGGAGCCTCAGCCGTCTGCAGCTTATGGTGGAACTGGTCCGAGCTGCATTAGGTTAATTCCCCTCTAGTTTGTTGGGGGTTCACTCTTAACTATCCACGCCGCAGTGAGAACACCCTCTGCTTTTCCTCTTGAGGCCACTTTTCCTTTTGTCATCCCTCAGACAAGCCCTCTCTAATACATTGGTTAAGGATAAGCGAAGTGCACGGAAGGATAGACGAATCATTGGCTAAGAACAGCAACGACAGGCTAAGCATTACGATGAACATGAGACCGAAAGCAAGGGGAGCGAAGGTGGAAGCTGGGGGCCGATCGGGCGCCACAGTGACAACGACAGCCACCATCCTTCTCCGACTGTTCGTCCATTGCCCACTTCATCGTTGCCTTATCGCGCAACCTCACTGCACCTTTCCATTTCGTGCCGTCTCCTCAGCGCTTTGATTGTCGCCCTTTACTTCGTGAGCTAGCGTGTTCGAAGGAGCTACCAGTGTGCACGCCAGCCAGCTAGGTACCTTGCTAGGTCAGGCTCGAGTGTGACTCAAATTTTGGCCATCTGTGTCGGTACGTTGGCGGACGGACCAATTCGTTGGAAGACATTCGCACAATGATGCCCCTTATCGTCCCCATTATCTTGCAAGGTGACGTTGTCTTTTAGCCAAGAAAACCAGGTTCACCATCTCTAACATCCCGCAATTTTGTTGCACGATGGACAGCGTGCAAACGGAATAGCGTACCTTCCTCAATCCTGCAGTCCAAGGCTCAAAGTTCCTAGCACCGGCCCTCAGCCCATGCTGATCTCCCTTATTACCAGTTTCTCCTCTTCTCTATCCTGGACGTCCCTATGGAGATCCAAGCCGGAACACAAATTGCAGCCTAGCTAGAGACCCATCTATATCTCTTTAGCCATCTCTTGTCGTTATTCTCCTTCTACACTTCACATGGTCTTCGAGTTCCTTCATCTATCTGCGGCGTGTGCTCTATCTGTCGGTGCTCAATCCGGGGGTTGCTCACAGTTGGCAATAGCGGTTGATGCCGCGAATCCGAGTCTTGGCAGTCGACGAATAGAAACCAGGTAAGCTTTTTCCCTCCCCACCCTCATTCTGTCACTATACCTGCAATCGCGGCAAACAACCTCTTTGACAGGCATGCAGGCGAGCGACATATCCACCCGTTCCTGTGTTCAAGGCCCTCCGACCACCGTCCGACGGGCCATAGTTCCGGAATCTCTAATTTCGCCAAGAAGCTGACTGATGGCGATCACGATAAAGGCGTGTCCAAGCACCTGAATTTGTATCATTCTAGCTATGACCTATAAGAGCTGTAATTGAGGGGCAGATGCTAGCTCGAATGCTGTAGGTATCAGCATGGACTTCGCGTTCATACAAGCGTTAAATCGAGCCACCTTGTTTCGAGAAAGTTCAACACGGACGGAGAGGGATACCTTAGTCGAAGATTGCCTGTCGGAGAACGACAAAACGTGACCGTGTTCGTCGTTCTAACTCCTTGTTTCTTGCGGTTTGTTCAAAAAAAATAAAACAACAGGAGTAAGAGTCTAAATCAAACCGTTACGTACAGATACATCTGAGAGATCAGGCCAGAGAATTATAGCGAACAACTATATGGTTACGCAGTATCGAAAGCCTTCCTTGCTGTACTCTCGCTGTCACAGTTTCAACTACTCCACTTCTTTGCCTGTTTCGAGATGTATTGAAATAGCTTGGAATCGTCTGTTCCCTATAGGAACGAAAGATACGCAAGGGTAGCATGTTTCTGCTACTACCAACTAGTGCGCTCTCTTCGATCGTTCCCTGGTGGCTCTCCAAGATCGGAGCACTCCGAAGAATATATCCTTCCTTTTTCTCCATTCAAACTCTCCTTAGAAACACCTCACTGCGACCTATGCCCACTACAACAGGACTCCATGTAGATCCTACGCTGTTCGTTTCAACTCCTGTTGGCCCTGCGGAACAACGCCATATCCTGTACTTCGCTCGAAAGCAGTGAAAAAAAAAGACTAGAAATATCATCCTAGAAGTGCTGTTGCTGCTAGTTAGTACGGCTGAGACTGGTGTTTTCAACGCCTCTGTAGTTAGTTCCGCGTTGCTGTACTTCTATGATACTGCTGTTATAGACCGAAGAACGCGCCATTGCAGACTGGATATGAAATTTGTATGAACTGTTACACATCAGCATTTCTTCCGATAACACGAATGGACACTTCCGCATTCTGTTTCATTGGTTAAGCTAGTTGCTAAGTCGGGACGCACTATGACTTCTTTAAATATGCAGCTTTTACGTACAATTGCGTACAAGGACGTATGAAGCTACGCCCGTTCTGATACGAAGAAAGCTTTCTGATTATCGGAGTTAAATATACGTTTTCCAGTAAGTTGTCATGAAATGAAACAATTATAATGATTCAGAACAAAACAAATTAAGAGTCTTAAATTCGTGCGGAAAATGTTTTTTACGAGATCATCTTTCTAGTCGACTATCCAATACAGCGGATTTTCCCGCTAACAATTAGCGGACATTTTTGTACATAACTTTGTAAAAGCCTGAAAAGTTTCGATAGCTTCATTATAAGCCAGCAATTACACACATATCTCATAGACCTTGCCAACTACAAATATCAAACTCTGCTTTACTCGTCACGCTGTGGTTCGTTCGCAACGTAATTTCAGCGAGGGAAAGATACGACGACGATATGTCATATTTCAGTCGTATCATTATTTCCCATACATTAAAAATCGCTGACTCACCGACAAAGAGGTCGCCTTAAGAAGCAAAGGCCAAGAAGGAATCAGAAAAAAATCGCTGCTGATCCAACGTAATCCCCAACGTAATACATCAGCCAATCTGGATTTGTCCTTGTTCCATCTGTACATCGTGTTACTGAATTGCAGCCTATGGCCGGCACGTGCAACATCTGAGCCAACGTAGATAGACATAAGGACACACGAGTCCCGCCATCGGCCGAACCAGTTCCGACAGGAAAAGTCTTCCGTGTAAAAGAAAGCGATGACTTATGTCTGCTTGTGTTAGGACTGCTGCCGAAGGCGAAGGCTTTCCTGCTTTGCTGCCGCCGCTGTTGTTATGGCAGCCCTGTGCGCCTTGCCTGTGTGCTGTCCTGAGGTCCCATCCTGTCGTGTTCCAGTTAGCTTGTTTTAGGCTGACCGCGCGCCACTGGGCAGGAAATCCGCTCAATTGGAGGGGGATTTTTATAGATAGAGAGATCAGACTACCAAGAGATCAGCCAGAGTCAGCACACAAGCTGCATGCAGCGACGTCTGATCATCACGATCATCGTTATCAACATAGGGACAATATCGGTAAACGCAATAAGCGGCAAATGTCGATATACGGCGCAAAAGAATGGTAAAAGGGAATTTGTATGCATTTCGGTTGAATTCTCTTCTTCAAGGGCAGAGATAGAAGGCAAATTCTGCAAATTATTTTTCAGATTTTTGGCCTTTCAGGCCTGCCATTTAGCTCACGGTTCCGCGTGTTAAATTCAGGTAATAGCACCAATAGTGAAACTTCAATTCTTTGTGATGAACTATTCACGCCTGACAACAAATAAAAAAGTCGTTTAGTACCGTTACGTTTGGTCGCCGTAATGATATTTCAGCTGGATGAGTTTGCTAAGTTTCACATACACGTCAAAGGCTGACATAAACGAAGTAACTAGCTGGGTTGTTTAGTCCAAGCGAATGGTACGAACTCAAGTGTGTCACTGTCCTCAAATGCCCTAGTTACCGTTTAAAGCGTCCTTGAAAATTACGACCTTCAGTTTTTCACCGCATCTATTCTCACGTTTTAGATCACTGTTTTCGCTTACGTAATTTTTTCTGCTACTGTTTTCTGATCAGCTTTTTCTCCGTAGTCTACCTCAGGTGCACATAATCATTCCCCTCACCTTCAGCAACCCTCGACACCTAAATTGCTATGCAGCAGTGGCACAAACAAGACTCGTTTTTCAGCGACGCATATGAAGGTATAATAATATGAAGGTAATATGGCCAATGCATTCAGCGTATCCGGTTACGTACTGTGTGCTATCTTTAAAGGCGTGAACTCAACCGCAGGTTTCGGTAGCGCCATTTTGGGCGATGTTAGCAGATCTGAGTGGGTCTTGGCTGCGCAGAAGCGTGTAACATATTTGGTTACAGCCAAAAAGGACCGATGGCAGGTGGCCAGCGGGGAAAAACAAGAGGCAAGAAAAAGCACACGCAGTGAAGGAGAAAGCTGGAGGTAAATGCATTTCCTTAGAGAACGCCTGCTGGAATTGATAAAGGGACACCCTGTTGACAACAGAAGAAGACCCCTTCCCCCCGCCCTGTTCTTATATTCTACGCCGGTAACAACAATCTAATGCTGAGTATGTTTAGAATGACGATTTCACCTTGTTGCTGGAATACGAATATTCAATAGCGCTAAGAGAGAGGCCAAGACAAGACGACAAGGACGGGTAGAAGACAGAGTGATGCGCTGATGGAATTCGTGGGAGGAGACCGGGGCCTGGAGCACAGTATTGAAATTCAGATATAGGATTGCAAACCATCTCCTTCATAGGACGGGGGTACGGGCGGTTCTGTTGGATAGACAGGGCCGAGTACGCGGGGCAGGCTCTCGGGCTGCTCGGTTCCTACTATAGGACGCATCGCGAAGGGAACTTCCCCGAGAGAAAACGAAGACTGCGAGAGAGGATGTTCTTGTTGGCTCGAGTAAAGATTTTTAATATGTCTTCTCTTTTTTTTCAATTTCCTCGTTCCATTTCGTAATTTTTTGCCTTCGTCTGACCGCTCCCGTCATCGCATTCGCTATTCGTTCATTGCGTTTTACTTCACCGTTTGCGTTTCGACAACAATGATGGTCGCGACGACGACAGCAAGATATTATTATATTGACTTTCGTTTTCACAAAATTCTGCGTTAAAGCAAAAATTCGAGGATCAAGGAGAAGGGTAAATAGCAGTAGAAAACTGAAGGGCAAAGAGAGAGAGAGAGAGAGAGAGAGAGCATGCTCGAAGAACATTGCATGGCAATAATTGGATAATCACTTCTGCGATCTGTTTGCCTCCAGCTGATAATACTATCGCGGTGATTGTAGATGTTGTCTGTCATTACATCTGTGCTATGCACGTTGAGTAGATGATATATATGTATTACGTCTATTATCGCTCTGTGACTCATCGGGCCATAGCCCGAAAGCTGGTGCGTTGTCGTGTTGAAAGTCTACTTTAATATGGAGTCTGTATGAATTGCTGAATTGGTCTATCAGCGCCTTTGAAAAGTGAAACGCGTACGCTTATAGCATCTGCTGATGGCTGAAAGACGGTTGGAAACGTTACATATTAGGAAGATCACAGTTACTATATGGACCATTATGGGTAGTTATATTTTATGACTAATCCACAGTCATCATTCATTCTTGTTGTGCCCTCACCTCAGGTAGTTCAACCTCATCTCCTATAACCCACGATCATTTTTCTTCTACGATACCGTCTGCTTGCATGAAATCTCTTGTGTACACCCTTACTGTACACTCTGCTGTCGAGCACAGATATTAGTGTCAGATACAGCGAAAAAATCGTCCTCTTGATAAATCCTCCCGTTTTAAAAACAAAGAACAACTTAAATAAACCATGTATTGAGTTGGAATATCACTTCCCACTGCTGAGGTGTCCCTACAGCCTTTTCAATGCAGCTCTTATGCGAAGCTGTCATCGAAAGTCAGGTGCTTACCTAATATCGCCAGCTCAGGACCGACCAGTGGCTTAATACCGGCTAGCTTTCCCGGTCGGTCTGTCCTTCGCGCCTGCCGGTGAAACAACAGTGCCTGTCTGTCTGTTCATCTAACCTCATCGACTTCCGTCTTGTGTTGCGCCGCTTCGTTATACCCCAGCTCCCCACCATATATATTCAACTGCTGTTAATTAAAACTGCCATCGCCCCTCCAGCAAATTCTGCTTTCCCTGTCAACCTTGCCAAATCGTCCAAAGTTTTTAAACGAGACTGTGTGCCCCAGCGGACGCAAAGGCGCGTGCTCCACCCTCACAGCTACTGACTGACTCCTCTGATCTCTAAAATTCGAACTTCCCAGCACAGATGTCCCTGGTAGCAGCTACCCGTCATTTGCCTGGTTAAGACATACGCGTAGTGTACCAAGCGTTGAGAAGTACAGCTTATCCTCCATTGGATGGGTCGCTTCGTAAAGTACTCTGACGATGGCGTTCTATCGTTGTCCTCGTCGTGGAGAGCGACGCAGCTGGTGCGGATAGTAAAAGCGCGGACGATATTTGGCCGATGCGAACGAAATACGGAAGGAGATATAGTAATGTACGAACTTCACGTTCTCATAGCTTCAGAACGCTTAGTCACATGGTACACATAAATATACACATGTCAAATGAGGTTACTTATGTATGCCAGCATGTATGTTCTACAATGGACCCGTTGATCTACCTGATAACACAAGCATCACGGTCTTAACAGTGGCCTACTAGATCCGCAGGCAAACAACATGCAGATAATAGTGATAACGACAATCAACCTATCATTAGCCTTTATCTGTATAGCGAAAAGCATAGAATACATTATGCTTCTAAACGGCACGTCTAATAGTAGCAGCTAGTCATAGCGCTAGTAGTTATCGTAACAAGATTTCGACACGAGTATCGACGCTTCGGTTGACGAGATGAACAATGACCGTTTTCGTCACGATATTCAGCTACTGTAGGCGAGCAAAAACGAGAGATTACGAGTAAATTTTACTGGCTTCTCTCCATTCCACCTGATCCCCGACGTCGCTGGAGCGTTCGATGCCGCCAGCTGTGGCCCAATTCGGTGGCGAGCAAAGCGTCTTTATACACCTATTGCTGTCGCATAGGGGTATTCGTTCAGCATTCTACAGGTAGTTATGCATCAGCAATGCACCATACTCAAACTGGCATCGTCGCTCTGGGCGTGGTTACACGACGAACCATAGAGAGAGAGAACAGCTGAACACATCAAATACCGTCCTCCAGCGTCAACCTTTTGCTATAGGTTGTCGGGGCGGCGGATGTGAGCTGGTCGTGCAATGTCTCGCTGACTGTTGCGATGCTGTCAGAGCATGCATGGTAAAGGAACGAAGCAGAGACGCCATCTGACGTCAGATTTGTCAGAGAAGACTAGAAAAGTCATTGAGAACAGCTGACGCTGACGGCCGCATGTGTACATACATCGTGCTTGCATAACGAAAGGCTGTGCAAACTAAAATGTTCTCGGTGGGGTGGTGATAGCGACGATGATTATGATGACAGGAAGCTCGAGCGATTTGCTAAGTTTGTTACCCCAGTACTGTCGTCTGTGTTATTCTTACTGGATATCAGCGAATGTTACTATACAAGCGAAGCAGTTATATTCTCTTAGGAGCATAGCACGTCGCCAAGGGCGTGCCCTGTACGGAGAACCTATACGACAGGAGTTTAAGGAGGATAAGGCGCCTTAATTGCTCCTTAGCACTGGGGGCGTTTGATTGCTCATAACTTTAACGATTGTAATCTTTATCTTAGTAAGGCATATCGAGAACGAAGTGTTCCGCCCGTCAACAAGGATCACTAGTTTGGGACTAGTTGCAAATGCAGATATCGAGTCAAATGGATTTTCAATAGACATGTAATGAAAGAAATCTTAGAGTGCAGTATTTTAGACAGAGATATAGGTATATGAAACGAACAATCCACATAGCTAGAAACAAGGAGACCGTGTCGTTGGTGAAAAGTGAGGATAAAGAAGCTGCAGATTCTAGCTAGGATCATACTAGAGATAGCTAGGATCAAACGATCAGGTCTGTAGTTCGTTAGGAGAATACTTACATACATGTCAGTTTGCAACTGCGTGATACTCAAAAGCAGGAAAATAATTAGTCAGCATTAAACACAAACGTATACGACAACTTGCGGTTTTTTTTTAGTAAAAAAAAAAATCAATAAGAAATGGCCAGTCGATAAGAACAATCAATAAAGAATGTTGTGACAGTGGAGGTCATCTGTGCGTATAATATTTAAGAAAAAACAGTGTCGTATATAGAAACAAACAAAAGTATCCAATAACGTAATAAACGTACGTTGGGCTAAAGCTGTAATAATCAACTCCAAACTGAAATGGCTGAGATGTCACTAAATAATCCGACCATATGGTCATCAAATGGATATACTTTGAAGATATCATAATAACAAACTGTTGTTTGTTCTAGCATCACCATTACATATGGTGACAACTAGCCCCCAGTGATAAGCAAAGCTATATAAGCCTTGTAAGGTACCTCCTTGGTTAATCTAGGTACGATCTTGTACGTATTGCTACAACGTAACTATGTGAATGAAGTAAAACAGGACATTTTATTATTTATATTCTTCATTAATACGCCCAACTATTATAGTCTTATCAACTAGGCCCTGACAACTCTCCACCGTTTCAACTCATGTGGTTATAGCGAGCATAAAGGGCCATTGTGTAGGTATTGTTTGTATTCTTTCAAATGACGGGGTGGAAGCCGGGTTATATGGCTATCGTTCGGTCGGTTATAGTTTAATTAAACGACCGACCGCTGGTTGCTGTGCGTCTGACAAAGCGACAAAGGCGCGAGTATGTTTAACCCGTGGCTTGACAACGGCCTGTCACCGCTAGTCACCAAACCTCCCCACCTCTTGCGCTACTCCTTGTTTCCCTCCCCATTTGCATCTTCGCGGTCGTCCTCATCGAGCCTTCTCGGTTTAGCCAAGGCAGACGCCTGCAGACATCGATGTCCTGGTTGCAGTGTGCCGAGCAGGGTTAGGCACAATATAATGAGATGACGGCCAACACCAAGGAAAACTCGGACCCGCTAAACATGTAGGCCATGTCTGCCAAAGTCCACAGCCTTTCAAAGAGTTACTAAACTGGATGGTCAGATCTCTTAAAAACAAATTCGGTGTCCCAAACTATATATTTGCCGTTCATTAATTTAGTAAAGTCAAAGTTTAGACAGTTTGCAATTGATAGTGAAACATAATTTGAACAAATTTTAAATAAAACATGCAGTGATAAACTCGTTAGGTGTAACAGGATGATAGTGACATAATGCTAGGAATTCTACAGGTATAAAGAAATAGAAGACTCGCCATATTGTCATTATGGGCATGATTCAGATTAAAATAAAACTTGAAATTTCCTGCATCGATCCTTACCCTGTCCAGGTGGACTTTAATTAAAAAAATATACATATTATCTATGTTCAAAAGTGTGAAGAGATGCCAGAAGGGCCAAATATGGCTCTGGTAATCTGATAACAATATCAAATGAAGCCCTTGATCAACAGGCGCTTTTTATTCTGCTCTGTTTATTTACCATACAAGCTAAAGAAGTTCATCGCATTAGATAGTGCATGCAGTCGTTTGTCTGGGTGCGGCTGTCAGGACCATGTTCTGGGAAGAGCTATGCCCCTGTAATCCCAAACGGTACAGGTTGAAGCATTCGTAACGACAACCATTCGGCGGTTCGGTGTTTTGTCGCTGGCAATAACAGGGACGATCAGTATAAAACATGAAGCCCCCAAAAGTGCGAATGTCACTTAAGGCTTAACAGCAGCAGCAGCAGCAGCAACAACAACAACAACACAACGGCAATAATAAAGAACTCTTTATTACCTTTACTCTTTACCTTAAGGACTCTTCGGGCCATCCGTTCATTTAATTGCATACGCCACATAGAATCCTTCTCATTCTTATCACTGGCACGCATATTACGTGACACGGCAACAACGTGACAGAATGTCACATGTCTTTGCCTCCTCTTGCCGCGATAATAATAGTATATATATATATATATAAGTGCAGTGTAGTATCAAACGACAATGCAGCGGCTGCTGCTGGGCTGGTCCTGTTCCGCCGCACCGTAACCAGCCTTAGAATAAAATAGGGTGGGGTGTAAGCCTTTGCGCGTGTCGAAATGTTGCGTGACGACGTGCAATGCGTCACGTTCGAATGCACTCGACCTGTGAAAGTAGACAGCAACAGAAGCGCACGCGGAAAGGCCGCCTTGGGTGGGCAGCCTGCTTAAGGCTAAAGGGTATGCTGAAGAGGTGGACAACTCAGATACTTACGCATTGACTAGCCAGGTCTGGTGTTGTTGACTGGTAATTTTACCAAGGAGCTGTGACAGCAGCCTTTACCTTCCGTGCCCCCACTATTACAGAAGCGGTGCAGTGAACAGCGGGGGGAGGAAGAGTATATATATAGAATATAGAGGAAGTTAAAGAACACATTAACAGAGAATAATAGCAACTTCAACGTCTAATAACTTTAGTAGTTCCGCTTGCCGATACTTAAATTAGCTATATATGCAAATATTATTAGAATGGAATACACGATATACCTAAAGGGCGTCTGAGTTCAAAAGGGTCTAGGTAGCTTCTTTGCCTAAATAAATTAATTGACACCCTAACAAAATATCACACACTCGCAGAAATTCACAACGGAAGCGCACAAAAATCTCAAAGAAATGAAAGATCTCGAAGAAAAGCGAATATAGTGAAAAGTAGGGCGCGAAAAATGTGTTTATATATATTTCCAGAATCCTCTTGATGTCCTCGATAAGCTGCCAATATGTATCGGAAAATTCGAAACATGGGTAGTTAAAAACTCGGCTTAAAATATATAGGCGAGGGTAAATCTTTTCGTCTAGAAAAAACAAATT
Organism: Varroa jacobsoni; assembly: GCF_002532875.2. Classification (NCBI taxonomy): domain Eukaryota; kingdom Metazoa; phylum Arthropoda; class Arachnida; order Mesostigmata; family Varroidae; genus Varroa; species Varroa jacobsoni. The sequence continues at coordinate 5,797 of NW_019213228.1, read as the reverse complement.
TCACTTTAATGCATACTGCAGGGACAACTTTTGCTGAACTTAGGAAAAGCTAGTTAACGAACTTTATTATTTATACATTCGAAGTCGATGTTTTTGTTTCGTCATGGTGAAGTTAAGGCTTGTCTGTATCTGATGCATGGGTGATGGACTTGATCGAAAAATTCCTTGTGCGGTCGCCGAGATCCACAACGTATCATTGAAACTAAATGGATGAAAGCTTCTGAGTTTGTAGCGGCAAAATACAGATGAAAGCATGTTTTCCAGACACTGTTCACAATCCGGTCTATCACTTGTATACCAAGAGCAACAGTCTGAACCGTAGATAACAACGGTGGCATGCCGTACACACAGAAAAGTTTGTATGCTTAATTCAGGGTGTTTGAGTGGTTCTCTCTGGCAGTGCGAGGTTTACTCACGCAGGTGTTTTCAAAATAGGCGGCACTCTTCTAGCCAATAGCTCATGTAGCACTCATAGTAACCGAGCTTCGAAAACAACATTTACAGAACGTTTGTAAACACAGTATGAAACCTCGCGATGCGGATGTCCTTGTCATTTAGCATAGAGGAAAATCTCGCAGTTATTGCCTCTACGCGTAGCTGGCGCGACTTCCGTTCTCGCCATACTGGTGATTTTCAGACGACAATTTTGCGCCTCGGCTTTCATAAAAAACGTTCCGCCACTAAATACGAACGTGTGAACGCCAGATGCTATGTCAACTTCGGCCGAACGTTGATAGCTTCTAGTAATTTTTAGAGGTAATATTTGCGTTGTGTCATCTACATGACAAAGACCACTTTACTTCTCCGGTACTGGCTCACAATGTTTAAGTACCTTGCAAGTGTATCTTCGAAAATCAACGACCATCCCTTAAAATTTCATTTGATGACTTTCTATATATGAAGGAAAAATCAGTGTATTCCCAAGTAGAGAGGTTATATGTAAGCCAAGCTGAATCGCTCGTTGAACTCGAATACTGGTTACCTTCCTACGAATACTGGTGAACTTACCTGAAGTTCAAGAATAAATATCACTATTTTCATTAAGAAAGTGTTTTAAATGGCTCTACATACTGTCTTTTGATATCGGGATATTGTTGTTGACCTGTATGTATGGAGCTGTCGCAGCAAATGAAATCTATTGCACACAAGGAGACGAAAATAGCCAACCCAACAAAAAAATAGGAGACTGAAAAAGACGCTTTAGTAAGTCTATCAAAGCGTCACGTCGCCTCTTTGAATGAAACCACACGGTAAAGTAGAGTAGGTATATATAATAGTTTTTTTTTGTGTATTGTAGTCCAATATCAATTTCAAGGCGCTTTTTCGCTTCGTTTTTACGTGTAATTTGTTTTTATTGTACTACATCTTAACGAACTCCGGATCCATCCTATCAAACTATTAGTCAAATTCGACTGAAGCTAATATCTTCAGAGTTCATTGAAGTACCATTAAAGAGTGTTTTTGTCCATTTGCGAACTCGTATCCATATTGCTTTTTGGATATTGGGTCGCATTGTCATGTATGTTGGAACTAGTTTTATCGTCGTGTGTTCCTTTCGATGTTGATTTCCTGTGCGTGATCCACATAAGTCGTCAATAGGTGACTAACTTCCCCCAGACAACGCCCAACTAAAGTTGCTTGGGAAGCTTATTATCTTTAAACCTCGGTTTTTCTTCTTTCTGGTCAAAAAAGAGATACAAGATCAGTGAAAAACGTCTAATTGAATAAGGCTGACGGGCGGGAGAACGTAGGATAATATCAAAAAAAACAATAAGATAAAGAGATATTTTTCTTTCGTTCTGTAGATCATGAAAAAGGCTTGTTACAATAAGTCGTTTTCAAAGAGCCCGATAGAACGGACTGAATGAAGTCCGCGGATCGCAAACCCGGATCGACACAGGGAGCGTCATACGCAAAAAGAGTATGTCCGCTTAGCTCCTACCCTCTCGATCTATCTTCTTGACCCAGGGCGTTTCTCGCGTTGCTCACATGATCAACTCTCTTACTCATGTGTACTTGGGCCGTCACTGATCCGGGTCGTGAACTGCTAGCGCGCGCTCCGGACCACCACCAGTCTCGAATCAATGAATAGCCGAAGCCAGAAAGACTATATCGAACGGGTGTCAAACATTGGACGAAAGCGACGAACGAATGAGCAAGCCAAACCTTTGATGTGTCGAAATTTACCTCGTCGTAGGCACACTGACGCTGGACTGCCGCTAGCACTCACGACGTCCCGACAATCCTTCTGTCCCTATCCGCGCTGAAATGATTGATTCGTTGAAGTGTGTTGAAGATCGCTACAGCTGACAGCTTGAGGATAGCATTTGAAGCGCACCGTCCCAGGACGACAACTGGCATAATACCAACCTACTTCGTAGCGATTTGAGTGGCTAGCGAGATGAGTAGACACCACTACATGCAGATTGCCATGTACTTCGTTTGCATACGACCGTGCCAATGGAGACACGTGAAAAGGATTGAGTAGAAAGGCGCAATTGCTACCACGCGATTGGCATCTCTATCTTTGAAGAAACGACCCGTGTCTCTGTGTACAAACCTGTAGTACGTTTTTTAAAACAAATCATGTTAGCTTAAGTTCTACACACACACACACACACACACACACAAACATATACGACCATGTAAAGAAGTCTATCCTGCAGCCGACGTCTCGAACAAACTCTGCTTTTTGACAAACAGCCACGCGGGCTCTATTGAAATGCGTCTAAGTATAGAGAATCCTTCAGGTGGAGCTGGTCTTCTTGTTGATCTTGAAGTGCAATAAGTTGAACCCTAAATAAAATAACATTTAAATGTTCAAATTTCGTGGAAACACATAGAAGGGTAACCGCTCTCAAGTATACAAACAATTTAATTATCAATTATACACCCAATTAGCTATAATTATATATTTAACCTGATGTTGACTGTCTGCCATAGATTTCTATGTTATACGTCCCGTTACGCAGGCCATTTCGACAATGGCGCAGATTTTTTTGGTTGCATCTAATAATATTATCGCAATTGAGAACGAAGCCCGCGCTGTTCTCTGCCGGGATGATTGCCATTTTTCATACTACTAATACTACACGGTCCCTTCATGTTTCTTGACGTTCTTCGACAGGCCGATGCATCTGCATTAGAGGGAAAGTGTAGGGCAGGAGGGTGGAAGGTCTTTTGAAGATACGTTGTTTCTTCTTTGCTTCCTGCTGCTGCTGCTGCATATTAAGCAACACTTATTAAGTTGTGACCGTGAGTGGGCGCTTTGTAAAAATATACATATTATACGGTATTCTTGGCCTCTTAGCCTCACTCTTTTTTCCTCATTCGTTTTTGCTGTCAGCAAGCCAGCGGTGGTAGGAGTTTGTCTGCATGTTCTACCCGCGCCCTGCCTTCTTTCCTGCTCTTTCTTCAAATTACCCTCTAATCTACCATTCCTTCAATGCATTCTCCGGGGGCCCTACTACTATCTCAGAGATCACCGTTTTATCAGCGACAGATCCAAGACCCACCGAGGCATCCGTTTTGCTTTCGATCTATGCTACCGCTCGCTCAAGTGAGTCTGACGATCACTCCCATGAGCTCAGAGAGATACACACGCTTAACTTTACTTCGCTGTCATCCCGATCAGACGAAAGAAATCTGGTCTAGTTTGAAATGAATGTAGGTTTGGTCTGCGCCCTGCTACTCCCGGTATTGACGCACTACGATGACTGAGAACACTCAGATAGCAGGCTCCTACAATAGCTTAAGCCTCCTAGCTTCTATTGTTCAAAACAACCTTATGCTCCAGACGTACAAAAGTTTCACTGAATACAGGGGAGCGTGGAAGAGAGACATTAGTGGCGCAGGGTAAATCAACTGACGCCAACCTAAGCGGATGGGTACAGAAGAATATAAAACAAGAAGTTGTTCTTGAGAAAAAAATATTTGACTTTTTTCCTTTTCAAACCTTAGCCCACTTCCGTAAATTGACGTCCTGATCCGGCGCCCCGTATTGCACTCATCGCTTTGGAACGTTACTTTACTTCTCTCTATGTTCCCTTTTCCTTTCTGTATCACTTTTTCGCCACGTTCTGGACTAAGGGAAGTAGTGTGGGGCGACGAAGAATGGATGTTTTGGCCGAGAAACACTGTTCAAGGTTTGTCGGTAGGGGGGTAGTAATCGAGACGGCGAAAAATGGCAATGGAGTCAGCAGAGGCAAAACCGGAAAAGAAGCAACCGTGGGAAATGCTAGCTATGCTGCCTGTAACGAGGTAGATGCTACTAAGAGAAATCGTCGAAGAAAAGGGCGAGCAAACGATAGACGAGAAAAAGGAAAAAGTGGCCTCGTTAACAACGACATCGTAAGAGAGCTAAGGCTAACTGACTGAATTGTGGAGGTTGCGTGCTGGAATGGACCACATCATGCCGATAGTAAGCTAGTTCCGCAGAGAACTAAAGTAAATTTGGCACAGGGCAAGAACGGGAGCAGGCACTCAAATTGGAACGAGTTAGGGATTTGATGGGGCAAGGTTGGAGGGGGTTGGGGACGGGGGTAAGTTTCGACCGCTCGAAGACGAGGGACGTTCCAGGAAAACAGCGCAGGGAGAGCAAGGAGACATTTTATTAAGCAAGAGATGGCGCACGAAAAGGTAACGACGATGAAGCCGTCGTTTGGGAGTAGGGGCAAGGGAGAAACTGCGCGTCACAAGTCTAAACGCTGATGCGCGCACACCCACCAGTGGACAGAGAAAGAGTGGAGTGTTTCGGTATGTGCGCACAAGTGCGTTTCTTTGCATTGCCTGCATTGGATATGTAAGTTTGCGGAACTAGTCAGAAAAGACAGAGGCGAGCGAGATTGCTGCTCATGAGACGGTTGCAACGAGAAGAGTTGTACGATAAAAACGGAACAAAGAACGAGTGCGTGGGTGAGTGATCTAGATCGAAATTGCTGCCACTACCGCCGTCGCCAGCGCCGCCGCCCTAAGGGTAAAAGCGAAGGAATAGTAAGGGGGAGTAGGAGCAGGGGCACGGCGACCGTGTCATGCATGCACAGGAAACGTGGGAGTCTGCGGTAGCGAGACTATGGATGTGATAGTGGGCGACCGCCAGCGGGCTGAAGCGACGGCGATGGTGGCGGTAAGCGTCGCATTGCTGCCTTTCACTGCTCAGCCTTCTCTCTCATCTACTCAGTCGTATGGCGCCGAAAAGAAGAGAAGACACCGCATCACGGAGAACAAACACACAGTAGAGGGAAGGCCCACATAGGAGCCTCCAGACTAAGCGACCATTACGAATGGGCGGCTACGCCAGCGAAATCTATGACAGTAGAAAATTCCAGAAAAAAGTAAGTAAGTAAGGAAGGCAAAAGAACTGGGACTACTAAATAGCTGCTTTCGCTGCTATGAAAAGATAGCATTCTACGTGAAGCTTGTATGGGAACGGGCCCGTTGAGGGTCCTCAGGGCAATGGAGGGGAGCGAATGGTTAAAGGGTTCAAGAGAACCAAGTTGGTGACTCTAAAGTCGAGGGAGCTGAATAAAATGAACAAGTAAGTACGGACCCGTCAAGAAGCTACCGGTTAATGCGGGAAACCTACATGATGAAATCAAAATGCATGAGGTACAGCCTCCAATATAACAAGTTTTTGATGCAGGCAAACATCACCTTATTAGATTGAGCTCTATAGAAGAAAAGAGACGGCGCTGAATATGATTGTTGTGTGACGGTCTTTTTATTTATGTTTATACTAATTTGTGCTTAAACCGTATAAGGGTAAACATGAAAACCTACTATCTCTACATAGCTATAT
>NW_019213227.1:46576-99276 GCF_002532875.2 Varroa jacobsoni | reverse complement strand
GGGGGGGGGGGGGGGGGGGGGGGGGGGGGGGGGGGGGGGGGGGGGGGGGGGGTAAATATCTTCGGCATATGGGTAGAGCTAACAGGTAGGGTTCTGGGAAAACGGAGTATTACTAGGTGAAGGTGACCCAAGGGGTTCTTCTCGCATAATAAAGATTATCGATATACTGTCGATCCTCAATAACAGGAGAATGAAACTGGGACAAATGATCCTTGATCAAGCATCGATGTTTCCAGACAGTGATTAGCAATAGTTTTCTATAGAAACATTTATCTTTTAAATATTCTACATGAGGTTCTCTCATTCTTCTATTTAATCAGATGCCGAGCATAATACGATAAGATTATTTTTTCGAACCAGAAAATGAGGTATCTCAATTCACGTGTTGGAGGGCTTGCACCTCCGGAATCACTTTTTATAATACGTCTTTTTAGCTCAGTCCTTATGGTTTCTCTTATATTGTAGCATTTGCTGTGTGTAATTAATGCCCAAAAGCAACGTTAGCGTAATAAAATTACCGTCATCATTACTAATGTTATTACACAAATGTCTCCCCTGTTTCTGAATGAGGAATGAGGGGCTCAGTGTTACAGTAATCACTCTACGTTGCTCATATATGGATTATTAGCGATATTGTTATTATTAATATTATCATATTAATATTAGCATTTTATCTATAATATCTCTATTTGGGCTAATCTGAGGTAGACAAACAAATCTGGCCTTTTTTCCCTATTCGGATGAGCAGCTGGCCTATCTGTGTTAACCTATGATGCGTTTGTGCAGTTATTACAAGTAAAAGAATCAACCTTGCACTCATATTCATTTGCCCGTTCATCGTCAAACAGGCCGGTCGGCCAGAGGGATGCTAACTATCATCTACAACAAAAAAACACGGGTTAAGAGCGACGATATTGTTTCACCTCTAAAATCAGGTCTACCTCTATAGTGAAATGTGAACCAATTGGACCGTTTTGAGGATACTGTTGACGTAAATTGCTGGAATGGGAAAAGCGTTTTTTATACAGTCGTAATAATAACAATTAGCATCGCTATGTTGAGAGATAATGGTTACTGTTTCTACCAAGGTGGTTAGAAAGCCGACACACTGCTGTAAACGTGACTTCCTTTTACATGACCCGATCATCAGCTGACCGATGTGCAATGTGAAGGAGAGATATACTGTAGATATAATCGTGTCGTGTATGGCGGTCGATAAAAAAAAAAATGAGGATTGTTCAGAGAATTGTTATTGCTGTTATGTTACTATCATTGCCATTAATGGATTTGCCGTTTATTCTTTGTCATCTTCTTAGCCTCTACTACAGTCCGTTTCAGCATAGGCGTGTTTGCATTCCACGTTTTCGTTTGTTGTCTCCTGTTATCTTGTTTTTTTTTTCTGTTTGTATCGTAATATACGAAACGCGCCGCGTGGGCGGAAAAAACGACAATGCAGAAAAATAGATATATTTACAAAATAAGCATCGGCCCCCCTGTTCGTTTGTTAATCTTCCCTTTACCATCGCTATCTATCGTACTAAGGAGATTAGGTGCCGCCTGCTTGCCAAGCAGTAGACGATCAGAGGCCGTTGTTTCTATAGCGTCAGAGTTCGGCTGATAATCCGACTGTCTCTGCAGTGCGCCTCTTTCCTCTGTTGGATGTTCGCCACCCATATAAACGGTATTGTCTAGGGAAAAGTTGACGCGAACAGCAAGGCGGCCCGAAGACGTGCTCTGGAGACAGCAAAAGCACGTCTTATTCCTTCCTCTATATTCTTTATCGTTTCCTCTTGCCATCCACTTCGTTCCCTTTTTTGTATTTGAAATTCTCACGGCGGGTTTTTCCTTCCGGCAGCTTCACATACCTGACACATATACCATGGTACGGACACACATTCACACTTACGCATACACAAGTATATTCAATTACATACAGCCACACATCGAATACACAAAAATAAAATCATTCGTTACTATTATCGAATCTCCTTATCTCTTTCTCCCGGTCGTTCTGGTGATCTATTTATCAGACGCGATATACGTAGCCAGCGTCGGGTTTACTATTATCGTTGTTTGTCTAAGCTGTCGCTGCAACGATGTCATTGTAATGCATCTAGAAATTTTTCTTGCTGTCAGGGTTGTTATTATAGATGTATAGAGTGGTCTAGAAATAACAACTGAAAGATTTCTGTATCGGTTTCATGCGGATATCGGAAATTACACAGAGCGACTTCTCGGATTAGTCAATATATAAGAGATAATCTCTAACCCTTTCCAATTTTTTGTGTGTTTGTCAGTTGTGTTTATCTCAACTCTTTTATATATATCATTTTGCTGCGTAGACCCGTGTCTTACCTATATGTATACACCTGTTTTTATTTGTGTGAAGGTGGTCGGCGAAAGGAATAGAACGCCACCTACATAAGGGAGAGTGTTATCAGAGCGTCGCACTGATTAACGTACGTCTGTGGAATTGTTACATAATTCTAATAGTATTAGTAATGTATAATATAATAATATAGTGGTAGATATAATCATAGATAATAATCTTTTTATCCTGTCTTTATCATTAGTTCGTTCTTCCACAGTGGTAATAGCCTACTTAGTGAGCAGTCGTGTTGTTTTGTTGTTCCATCATCGTTATAAAGTGATCGTATTAATAGTATCTTCAATAATATTAATAATAGTAGTATAATCTACATCGTCTCGTTGTATATTATTATAATAATAATTATTATTAGTGTTATATTTTTCCAGTTTTTATATAATCTTCTTTCTGTATGTATCCGCTGTTGTGTAGTGGATGTGAACGCTCGTCATCGTCATTGTCAACATCTTCGTCTGTTACAGATAGTAGATACGCAGATTACGAGGCAATATTTTGCCTGTTATTGAATCTGTTTACGTTGTCGTGTGGCGGGTTCGTGGCGTGTTCTGCCTTTCGGGTGGTATTTTATCGTATGTAAACTATATCATGGTCAGTGTTATTGTTTACTTTCCTGTCTTCTGTATCGTTCATCTGTTTCTTGTGTGTGGTAGACAGAAGCTGTACATACACGTGTTGTTGTTGTTGCTGCTGTTGTCTTATAAAAGGATCCTGTAATTGGGCGGATCCAGTTGGCACATATCGTGAACGCCTCCTACCTCTAGGCTTCGGCTGTACGGGACATCATCATTGTCATTTAAAAAACTTCATTTAACGCTATCATGTTTGCTGTCGTGTAATGGTTATGTTGATTTCCCGTTCAACGGAAGGCCGACGTCTTGAGTAGGGGCATTGCATAGGGCCGAAGTAGGCTAGGTCAATACGTGCATACTGTTTCCAAACGCCTACTTCGGGCTGAGAGTTAGATGCCTCCTCAAATGCCTCAAATCCAATCAATCTGAAACTCTCGTTCTGCTTCATGATCACATGAGAATATGTGACCTTGTTACATGCAGAACCTCGATTTTTCTGTAATATAGGATGAAGCGAACATGATCGTGCAGCTCAGGACTGCTCATCTTCTTATTAACCATACACACACGGCCAATCGATCGATGAATAAACCAATCCGCTGTTCTTTCCTGTCGAAAAGTACGCTGTCTCTATGCAACGATCTCTCTGAATATATTGTTTTATTATTGTTATTATAATAATATCACTTAGTTTTTCATATGTCCATTTACAGTAGTCACAAATGTGTCATTATCAAAAAAGAGATAATTACGTTTATCAGGGATAATTGCAGTATATCGTCTCTCGGTCAGAGTACTCTGCCCATTTCCGTCTGATTTGTATGACTTGTTGTAGGCGCCGTCGTGTTTTTCATTTATGTAACCATTATTATTTTATATTGTTCGCTTTCTGTTTGATAGATTTGTTCTTTCGGTCTTTCGAGACGCATATAAATACAGGCTATAATTAGTAGGGACGAACATATTTTTTTTTATCAACACGGCAAAAAATGCGAAATTGAACTAACGGCCTTTTGTGCGCTATACTTTGCGCTCACAAAAAAATAATGCCCTCAAAATTCAAGGGTTAGTTATAAATGAAGAGACAATTCGTTGCTCACCACCCGCAAAATGGTCATGAATAACGCTCTTCAAGAGGGTGAATTGCCCCGGGGCGCATGTCGTCCACCTTTCGATAATAAATAAAAACTTGTAACTGGCGCTTTACAGTTGTGCTTCTTATTCCTGTATAGATAATATAGTACGGTCTGTATGTATGGTTATTTTTCTATTTGTCGCTTGTGGTGTTGGCTAGTTTTGTTGTTATGTCAGGTAGTCACCGACGGAAAATTGAGTAAATTTGATGATCATTATGATATCAGGTAATTTTTCCTTTTATATAAAATGTCGTTCATTTCATTCATTCTTCGCCTCACTTGATCACTATCATCATCATTGTCGATATACGTGGGAAGAATATAGAATGTATATAGTATTTATACTTGTATACGAAATATATGATTTGGTTGTTGTTGTTGTTGTTGTTGTTGTTGCTGCTGCTATTGTTGTGGGTGCGGTTACTGATGGTTCCTTTTTAGCTAACTCCTGCTTTGATTTGGTTTCAAAAACAGGCAAAACGTAGATTCGGAAATTTGAAGCTCATTTAGGGGTAATAAGGAAGGGTGATGGGGAATTGGGGAGGTTGATTATAAATTGTATGTTCTTTAGACTGAGATTCTTGAGTGAGACAATTCACCTTTTACGCTATCCACGCTCACGCACCGAAGCTTTCCTAGCCGGGACCATCCCAGATTAGAAGCACCAATATAGCTACGAGAACAAGATATCCCATCAGCGATTCTCTTCCCAACGATTTTGCACAATTAACAGACCTGCATCTTCATTGAATATTCTGATCAAGCCGTCGTCTAGCACACCATCGACGTCACAGACAAATGGAGCAAGGACGACGCTCAACGGCATAGCAGCGTCCGTGTCAGTGTTGAACCACTTTGCAGAAGGAAAAAATAATAACAACGACGTTCGGCAAGTGGCGGGCATCGCCCGACCGATCGAGAAGTGGGTGAATCATGCCCAACTTCGAAGCATGCAGAATCGCCGACCAGACGCGTGAAATCGACAGAGTCTAGATTGAAAAAGTGCCTGAACGCTGACATAATTCCCATTCCGTAGGTTTAGTCCCGGTACTATTTTTCGAACGACTTTCGCTTGTAAAGAGCCCTTTCTCCGGACACTCACGCTGCTGTGGGCCAGGATAAGACACGGGCTGTAATCGAACGTGTCCACACCCAAATATCGGCAGTATCCCACAGTATCCCACGTCACTCACACACACACATACACATGTATCGCAATGCACACACAGAATGTAGAAGACACAGCAACAGCCGGCCACTGAACCACTCATATCTTAATCTCGTGCCGAATAATCGACCATCGCCAGCCAACCACCGCTGCTGTTGTTGTTGTTGTTGTTATTTACTCAGTATCGCTATCGGCAGTATCATCGTCTTCATTTCATCACTAATAATAAATCTAATCGGCAGCGCCGTTATCGTCTGCCTGCCTGCCTGCCTGCCTGTCTGTCTGTCTGTCTGTCTGTCTGTCTGTCTGTCTGTCTGTCTGTCTTACAGATATACACACGCACACACACTCACCCATCCACTCACTCACTCACTCACTCACTAACTCACTCACTCACTAACTCACTCACTCACATATATATATCTGTCGTCCCTGTCAGATGAATGGCGTTTCCAGAGACCTTAAATGCACCAATGTATTCACGATTTTTCTTTCGCCCCTAAGTAAATTAATGCTGAGATTAACACCTCACTTACTCCATTATAGCATCATATCATACAATAGCGCTTACTGTTTGTAATAATAATAATAATAATAATAATAATTATTATTATTATGGTAATAATAGTAATGGCGTGTATCGATCTCATATCATGCCCACTCCGTGGGAAATATCAGCGGTAATAGTGGTAATAATGACAATAGGCTTTATCATTATCAATCAATCGGTATTATCATAATAATAATAATAATAATAATAATAATAATTATTATTATTATTATAGTTATTATTATTATTATTATTACTACTATAGTGCATAATCATTGTCGCAGTAATAATTATCATTAATAATATTTTGCAATTAATCTCATTTGTCCATTATCTTTTCTTTTCGCTATATATATTTCGTGATCCTTATCCACCCATCATGTCCATTAGTCATCTCCTAGTAGGGTACTACTATTATTGACCTCTACTTGTCATTGTTATCAGTCGCCCATGTTTCATAGTTCCATCGTCGTCTCCCCCTGAACGAATTGCACAACCGTAGCCTTTTGATACGCTCCGGAAATAACCTAACTAGGAGAACAAGTTGCGATTGGCGACTCATTGACGCGTCTTCGAGAAGTTATCATCTTCGAAATCATTACTCCAAGGACTACTAGGGATTTCTACAGCTATCGTGTCTTCTTCGAAATTTGTCGTCTCTATTAACGAACGAACGAACGAACGCGGACTGTGTGAAGAAGCGAATTTTCGCCGAGAGTATGCACATTTGTCGTAATTAGCTGGCGTCGTAAGAGTGAAACCAGTTCTCATTCTCATCGTCAACCTTACAGCCATTGTTGTTGCTGCGATCTGATGTCGGATTATATTGTAGAGTTATAATAAGCAGGACAAATTAGGCTAATAAGATACCATCAGAGAATATCGGCCGGGGTCCGCTCTTACGTCGAACGACTACACAGCCACTACTGTGGTGGCCAGCATCGCGTTCATATGCTGAACAGGACACCTGAGGTAGATCAGTCGATTCCTATCCTATTATATGTATGCTGGTCAGATGAAAAAACTATACCGATATCATCGCAAGACACTACATCTCTGTCTAAAAATTCTAAGTCGTTCAAATCATACCGTGGGAGCGAGATGAGATACGAAAGGGCCTATGCAAATTCTGTAGCTACAGAGCAGCTGCAGCGACAAATACTCGTCACCGAACTATCAGATCCGACAACCTGACCTGTGTGTTTGATGAGTTAATGGTTACACCCTTACTCGGCTGCTTGATCGATTCGTACACAGTACGTGTATTCTCTATGTGCATATAATATATCGATGCACACCCTCACTTCGATTGCCTCTGCTCGTGTACGTACACACGATCTTGTACACTAATATAAAAAAGGATGTTTTTTTTGTGTGACAATAGTAGTTATTATTAGTGGGTGAACTAACCATGTTTATATTCGTATTGACGACAATTCCGTCGTATAGGCCTTGCACGTCGCCGCCTATCAACGTATTCTATATCGTCCTGTACGCTATCCAGCGTATCGACGTAACGTTAGATTCATGTCGATGACCTCTAGTTGACCCTCAACTATATCGACCGCATTTTGGCACTAATTGGCGTCTCGTGACCGTTGTATTTTTCTATTTGTTCTGTCTGTTGTAGGGATAGCTTTCCGACAAATAGGTACATTTCTCTCGGACAAATTGATCCGCTTATTTTCTATTTCTGGCCTACATTCAGTGAACTTTCGTTCAATTTGCTCCATAGTCGTATGTCGCCAGTTGGCCGTGTGTCGTCATCGATCGTCCGCGTGTTAATTCTTTTTCGGCATAAATTTCACCGTCAGTTGCCTATACGCTTTGTTATACAGTATCCTGTTTGCGGTCGGGTCTCGGGAGTTCGGTGAAGTAGTTTCGAATTATCATTAATTCTCGTGTGGTACTTTCTCTTTTGAAGCCGTCTCAAATATTGTCTGTCATCTAGTACAAGGTGTCTCGTTTGATTCGCCGCTCTGGCTTTCTCTATCACTCTCCCTTTTTCTCTCACTCTCGCCCATTTTCATCATAGGTATTTTACTGGCAGTGTTCAGCTCGTGAGATAATAGTTGTTTGTTAGCACGATTGCGCTTTGTAATGGAATGTGGACTAGGTCCGCGACGAGATCTGGCTGGGCCTGAGGAGGAGGACCTGGCCATGGATCCAAGGCTCATACATAATCGCCGTGTATTTCGTAGCTCCTGTTCACAAATTGGTCATTTTCTAACCGGTATGAGAACGTGAACTTCTTTTTTTCTTCATGTTACTTTCTCAGAACCTAGATGTTACTGGATGGTATGTTTCTTTGTCATTTCTATTTCTATCATTAGTTCGGGAATGGCGACTCGATAGTGTTGATTTGCTCGAGTTCTTCCGAGATGTTCATCTCTATGGTACTATTACTGTTATCGTTACGTCAAGTATCGACATGTTTACCTGCAGCAAGGAAAAACATGTTTATTTTCCCGCTTTTTTTTGTTTGTTCGTCATAAAATGCAGGTTAGGTTTTATCGCCTCAGTTTTAAGGTGTTGAATTGCAGCTAGTGCGAAAACGAGCCTAGTAGCAGTATGAATCGCAGGTGAACTCTAGGTGTGTAGCAGTTACATGTAGGAATAGGTAGTTTAATGAATGGTGTTAGCGTAATCGTTGTACTAGTGGCTATTGGTAGAAGCGATCAGATGTTTACTTTAAATCCACCGTCACAATGGACGATCTGCTAAGGCCCGTCTATTACAGGGGTGATTTTCCAGAGGGGTAGGGTAAGGGGAAGGAAAAGGAAGGGAAGGGAAGGAAGGGGGGGGGGGTGAAAACGCTGTACATATACAACATTTATAATTGTTACCGCTGCAGTTACAAGGCATGCTAGCAGTTCCGTTGAACGCAATTCGCTTATCTGTGTCGAATGGCTAACACTACCAGACCTAGCAATTTTTTTTCTTTACTCAGAACGAAATCAATTTGTTCCTTTAACGATGGTTCTTTTGATTTCCTAAATGACTCATTTGCACGCTATCGGATCTAGTATCAAATCATTATTGCTTTATTATTCGCACGAGCAGCACGCGTTTGCAGCAATGGATTGAAAGATAATGGTCAGTATCATTTTATCACTTAATCACGGATCGACCAATGGGGTGCTGGAAATGCGTCCATATCAGAAGATACTGGCTGTGTGCCGACGATTGAATAGATTATAATTGGGGTCAATGGGGGCAATTCATTGCTGCATAGATCTATTATTATAGAGCAGCGCAATCAGCTATTTCGCTAGTTTTCAATTGACCTATTCATTTATGTACGTGACTGACGATATGAGGAGTGTCGAGCTGAATGAGTAAACATGATTTATGAGCAGTTTAGCAATACCATGGACATACAAAAATCGTACAAGAGTCGTATTCATTAGTATGAGCAGTACGGTAGATGAATGAGATCAAGACACGAGGCGTCAGTGGTGGTCCTGGCCGGAGTTCTGCGAAACTCAATTGACCGACCCGACCGCTGATCCTTCATAGAATAACTTCTAGAGAACACTGAGGACCGTCTGCAGGAAAATAAACAATGTAACTGTGGCGGTTGTGGACTTGATAGCAATATTAATTATGGACAATCTGGTTGGCTTCTGGTAGGTGTTAATTACGACGGAGCACAGCTGTAGTAGTGTACTAATTGTTGTATATAAATATTGTTGTTACAGGACACTAGCTCACACGTAATAGGCCGTCGCAGTTAGATATTGGCGTATCGATATTAATTAAGTAGTTATCATACAATCTTAACTGTGACAGTATTAATGCAAATATTGCTAACGCTTGTGATTGTAGCACTTCGTAGAGTGCGGATTGTGGTCGAGTAGCTATCTTCTGAAGATCTTCAGCGTCGACTTCTTGCTTTTGTCCAGTTTCATTGTTATTAGTAAGCTTGAAGCTGTTATATCGATTGGAATCATCCGAAACTGCGATCCAGAGGGCTAATAACGAGCTGTCAGGCAGGCCTGGTAAGTCGCCGACGATATCCATTTTGCGTAGCAGATAAAACGCGAGCCGGAGTTTACTTCTCGACTTGTTGTCATGCCTGGACCGCGTGGTGGCGGGGGCCGCTTTTCCCCTTACAAAGCTACAACAGAAACACCGACACCTTAATAGCAGCAGTAGCTGTAGTAGTAGTAGTAGTAGTAGTAGCAGTAGTAGTAGTAGTAGTAGTAGTAGCAGTAGTAGTAGTAGTAGTAGTAGTTGTTGTAGTAGTAGTTGTAGTAGTAGTAGTAGTAGTAGTAGTAGTAGTAGTAGTACGAGGTCGCTTGTGCGAGGACAGGCGACCGGAACATTTCAGCGTATACAGCAAATCCGCACCACGACCCGCCGGCCGAAATCAGGCCAACAACCTGCACCTAAACAGCATCGAGCACATCAGCTCTGCGTGCAGAAAGATCAGGTCTAAATCAGCAACAAACATGGGTCATCCCGTAGAGATTCGATATTCTGGCCGTTGTTCTCAATGGCCCCGAAGCCAGGACGCAACGTAAGCGATTTGCATATTGTTATTGTGAAATCGGTTCCATCGCTCGCAGTTCAATCAGCGGCAGAGATAGAATGTAACGGGTTTACCCAGCGAACTGCAATATTAGAACCCAATCTGCGGTCGGTTCGGTCGTCGATTGGTTTCAATCGGGGGTGGATGTCGAGCGGAGGAATACGTTGAAATCTGTTTTTACTGATTGAAATAGAGGAAGATACACATGTACGAATACGGTACAATGGTCGCAAGGAGCATCTATCGTTAAACCTGGCTGAGAGGTAGGCTGCACTAGCCGCAAAGTCAATCCGTGTACACAAGCCAAGGCGGTTCCTTCACTGCGCTTATCTGTAGCCTCAACGACCCCAGCGTGAGCGCATGGCAAATTGTACAAACGGGTAACGCTAAATGTTTCGTTAGAAGAAGTAGTGGTAACGGATGACCTTGCCGTTGGAGATGCCAATTTCGTCGCTAGACAATCTTGGCGCTGGATGGCATGCGTGCGCTATCTTACGAGATTCCGTGCTGGGTGGACAGGTGACTCTTGAGCGATGGCTTCTGGGTGAAGCGACGGCTACAGATGTTACACTCGTAGGGCCTCTCGCCTAAATTAGGACCAATTAACAGATTTTCAAAGACAAATAGAAAAAAAAAGTCATTAATATTGTGTCCTGCCTGATTATAGACTTATGACTATTGAGCAAAAAAACCTACGAAACGTTTTACAGATGGGATCTTTTTAAACTCCCATTATCCTTGAAATTTCTATTTCTCTACCTACTTATTGTATTTTAGCCTAAAGTCTCCCTGTCCAAATAATTGACGCACGATGAACAATCACTCGGCGGAAGCCCTCTGCAGCGTTACCTAACCTAGTAATGTTACTGGTCATTCCTGCAGCCATTCCTAATACAGTCGATAGAGTCTGTCGGTACGAGTTACTGACCAGTATGCGTCCTCTGGTGCCTGCGAAGATGGCTCGGCGTTACAGCGTGATAGTCACAGAACTCGCATCGGTACCTGCCGGCTGGCTTGCCGGACGAAATCGGCGAGTCCATGAGGGGTGCCCGGTGAGTCGCGGGGTGATGACCTGGATGCGTACTCAACGGCGGGCCCTGGGCTCCTGCCGCAGCGCCGAACAGCATCAATTTCTGGGACAAGCTAAGCTCATGGATGCGTCGGAATAGCTCGAGCGGATTAGGAGGCGAATCACCGGTACTGGAGCCACTTGAGGCAGGGGGTACGGGGCTACTTGAGACAGCCGACACGATGGCGCCCCCATTGAGAGGCCCGCCGCCACCGGCGGCGCTGCTGCTACCCCCGCCTGTGTTGCCGTTTGCTCCAGCGAGAGCTGCGTGAAGACTTCCTCCATTTAACAGCTGGCTAGCGTGATGCAATGGCGCCCCAGCGACGGTCAACGAAGGGGCCGGTATGATCTCCATAGATGGCTTCAGATCCAGTCCTGCTGAGAAAGCTGAATGGTGGCTCGGTTTTGACGAAACGGGAACGAGTGAAAGACCGTTTCCGGTCGGGAGTGTAGGTGATGCCGGACCAGTTGATGAGTCTGCCTTAGCTGTAGTGCGAATTCATGGATACGAGAAATAATTGGATAGACACAAATATGCAGAGATACACAAATAGAACAACAACGAAAACAAAAATCAAGAAGAGACAAACAAAGGGGAAATAAAAAAAAAAAACACAAATTGAATAACACATGTTAGTAGTGGAGTCAACTAGAGGCGATTAGTCCTATGGCTTTGCAAGCAGCTCAGTATGACTGTTTCGCTACGAAATTGCTACAAGACAGTCATTCTATTGTCCAACAACAGTGATAGAACTATAATAATATCATAAAAGAACTCCCCATATAGCAGGCAACTTGCAAGGTACAGAGAGAATGGAGCATTTGATGTCAGCGAGAATCAGAAAGAGTTTATTCAAAACAAACCACAGCCGGACCAACGCTATTGCCGATGTACTTGACGTAAAAAAGACTCGATTAATTCGTTCATCAACTCTTGAGGAAGTCGGTGTTTCGACGCCCTCGATGGTTAGGCGTCGAAGAACCGAACGTCTCAGTCATTCTCACCATCTTTCGCTGTCAAACGGCCTTTCATTGCAATTTAGATGCAGATTCTTCCTCCGGCCTTTGGCCTTCGTACTACGTGAGATAGATCTTTTTTCCATTGTCGATCGCATAGAAGAAACGACAAACAAATATCATCGGACAGCACACGATAGTCGCGCGTTCGGTTACAGAACAGTGTTGAAAGCATCGGTAACAATAGGGACGAATGGAATAATAGTGGTTCGAGACTTCTACAAGATTTCGAGTCAACAAATATCTTACTTCACAGTCAGATCATCTGATCGAATTGGATTGGCGTACGCAGGCGCACAAATTGGCTTAGATTTTTCTTTAAAGTTTTGTGAGTGCATTAATTTGTTGAACTTCAGACGGGCTAGGTCGGGCTAGAGGACTTCTGCGGTAAATGAAAGAAACCGCCGTTTTTTCTGTTTCTAAGGGAGGCTCGAACCTATAGGCTGATCTCATGGTATCATGGTGTCCAGCATGCAATAACTAGCATATATTGCGAGATTAGGGAAACGCCAGTAATAGCAAAAGATAGTCAGAGGCAGAAGATCAAAAGAAAGAAGAGAAAAAGCACGCTAGCAGAAATACATTTGCGGGAAGGTACTCCAGCGAGCAATGGGCTACCTTCCGCGCGCGTGCTAGCTGAAAATGCCGCTGCTTGTGCGCCATTCGCTGTTCGAATATACCCTCATCTCATGTGCTCACTCTCAGTGAGACATCTTGGCTAAGCTTTCAGTGCATGCACTTCAATATCGAAACGAAGTCACTGGGGCAGCAGGCGGCAGATTAAACGACGATGGTGATGCTTTTTTGTGTTTCTCCTTCTTTCCACGGCTCTCTATACTGTCTCATTGTTTATCAGTCAGAGGGATAAAATCATATCTCTCACGGCCGTGAGATCCGCGATGTGATAAGCAGCAGTGGCGCGCCCGTCGTTGCCTATTTTTTACCGCCAAGTCCTGTATCACCGCTGCTCTTACGGTCATTGCTGTCGTTGTTGTTTTGCCCGGTAGCGGCTCGGTGTAGACAGGCAGCTGATGCCCTACACTACAGTCAGTCGGTTCATTGTCCACCCTCCACTGGCCCTAAGCTCCTCCAACAAACTTTGGCTACGATGAGCTAAGAGGAGCACATAGGGGGACAGTCAAGCCTGCACACGTCGTATATGCACATTATATACGTGTGTATATATATACGCGACCGTTTGAGAGAAAGAAAAAAATCGACCGGATGATGACAATGATGTAAAAGTATTGTGCCACGACTGGAATCAAGAACAAGGAACTTAACATTAGTCAAAAACAGCTGAGAGGTACTATGGCAAAAACGGCATCAAAAACAACACTTCAACAACAGCAAAAACTCTCGTAACAGCGACCAGCAGCAGCAGCAGCAGCAGCTGCCGGAGCAACTAGGGACTCGGCCAGCGCTGTCTACCTCGAGGGAGATCCGACAAAAGGACGTGAGTCTATGAAATGAGTCGAGTGAGCGAAGAGAATGGTTAGGTGAGTGTGGCCGAACGGAAATCTGTAATAAAAATAACACGTTAAATCTCGATCGTACGACGCAACGCACATTCATTAGCATATAACGGCTTTCACATACAGACAGATATTGTAGAGATAAAAAAGGAAATGGAAGCAGCAGCAGCGTGAGCACTAGGCAGCGCCGGCGCAGTTAATGTCGCTGCACGCTTTGGCATTGGCTTGCTTTTATCACCGGAGCTAGTGAAACAATTGGAACTAATAACTGAATCGTCGATCCATTTCGACAGTAGCTGTTTCAGAGTGATACTGCCACATGTAGGACGAAAGAACGGGCTGCGGCGGACGGTCAACAGCGAGCTGAGTTGCTGATGAAAGGGTGAATTGCCATTGGTAACAAATAGCTAGCTGCGGCTCACAATGGCTGTCGTATCGTACAATGGGCGGCCTCGAACGTCGACGAATCTGATTCGAGGCTGTGTGTCTGAGGACTGAATAGAATCGACGATGATAGCGCCAATGCCAAACTAACCGGGCCAAATTAACGTCGGATTGACGGAATTGACGTTTGACTGGCCAACGATCATCGTGAGATACGTTATCATCACGGTGAGAAACAGCAGTATCTATTGCAAGCATCTCCAAGTCTCCCCTGTCCCACACCGTCACGCATCCTGCAACAAAACGGTTCACAACAAAGAAGGCGATAAAGGAAAAGGTTATGATCCAAGATCGGTCCGAAACTTTGCTGATAGGAAGATGTGAATCTACGTTAGATGCATTTTTGCCGGGGCAATTGTCTGAGGTCAAATCATAGTCAAGCCTTACGTCCTGTTTGCTGAAAGGGAACTGAGGGCTAAGACAAAGAAAAATGGAAGACTAGATTAAGAAATGGTGTTGTCGAGAAGCTGGGCCGGCATCGCGACAGAGTGTGCACTATTTAGCTGCCCATTACGACGCATCGAGTTGCATTTAGGCGTTACGTAGTCACCCCATCGATTGGCACGATAGGGTCGCCGTCAACTAAGTGCTACGAGAAATTCTGGCGTTTATCAGACCGTGAACGGTGCTTTGTCGCATGAACATCTGTCTGCTAAACGAAAAGACAAAAAGAGCAAGATATTAGATATTCCGCTTCCTCGCGCTACGTGGCTACGTGGCGCTGAAGAAGCAGGCAGCACGCCTGGAAATCACAAAGTTCGATGTTATTAAATCCAGAAATATACGATTATGATTTTGGCACACAATGAATAAGCTTCCATTCGATATCGTTTGTCGTACCTTCATCTAGCTGGTCATCTTGTTTTCAACGTGGGGTGTCCTATCGCCTGACCGCACGAGCTAACTTCGCTAGGGTAAATTCATTCAGAATCCTGAAATTGTACGCTGCATTTTGAGCGGTTGCAAACGCAGACAAATAAGAAAAGTAGTTAGTTTTACTCTCCCACGGTCTGCAACGGATCTCATGCGTTAGGTATTTCGCAATATTACGTATATATCACTTTCGCTTCAGTTTGACTCTGCGTCCTCCTTTCGATGGTAATAGAAAATAAATCGCACAATAGCAGACATATGTTTGTTTGACCTCTCTGAACATTCCTGTCCTTGTTGTTTACAAATAAGTTATTTGGAGGGCAGTCATAATTTGCGGAATCTGAGACGAGTCCCACGCTCCGTCGATTTTCCCACGATCCCGCTAGTTGCGAGAATATAACGAAATTACGCATGATTGAACTTCTTATTCCTTTAAGGAAACAATCTTTCCACGAGAAGTTCAACAAAAAATACACAATATAGCACTGTAAACTAATTGGTCCTTCAATACTACAGCTATAAATGTGCTTAAGTTAAGACTACTTGCCTTTTATTAGGAGACCCAACTTAAGTCTAGTCAAATAGTATGAGGTAATGATGATCGTAATTTCTAGTTTTCAGCGGTCTGTTTCACACGTAATTACACAATTTTCCTCGTCAAGAACCACATGGAACTCGATGCTATGTAGCGCTCTCAGAATAACGTTGCCAGTGAACCTTGATCCATTAACTTCATCTTTATCATAGACTTCCGTTTCGAGATGCATTCTAGTATCCGATCGACCCTGCGACGTACACTACACGTTGGCAGGAACCAGCGATCTGTCTCACGTTAACCTATTCTTTGGCGTTGTCCCACTGCCATCTAGCCCTTTCGAGCCCCCTAATTTTCCCCGTTTGTGTCTTATCCTTGGCCATGTTATATCGCAGACACGACCCCGTTTCAGCATCCACCTGTGATACAAAGCACGCCGGGACCATGAGGCTCAGCTTGTTGGTTGCTATAGAAAGGAAGCAGCTCTGCCACTGCCCTCACCAGCAGCAGCGAGCGCGAAGCAGCAGACAGCAGTGCTCGTGAAGCTTCGCCGTATGTTGATGCTATCGATCCTTTGATGGCGACGACAACGTCATCGTTACCACCCCATCCAGAGACTGTTCCATATAGCCGCTTCCCGTTCTCCTCAAGATTCCCCTGTTTCGGGGCGGCAGCCACAGCAAAGATTTTGCCCGCGCTCTTGCCTTGCCAATCTCCTCACACTGCTTACCTCCCTTTTCCCCTGGCCGTGTCCCTTCATTTGCCCCAGTTCCGCCATTCGTCGATGTCCTAATCGTAGCCGGGAATAAGCTCCCCTACACGCTGGGAGGAGCCGCCAAGTACCCCCATCAGAGTCGTTTGGCAGGCGTAATAGTCTGCGCAGGTTAGATTGAACGTGGCGCACAGCATGCTAGACGGTTCGCTATGTCCGACTGCCAGTTACGACCAGCAAAAGCTAACCAGGCCAGCAGGAACCACCTAAGATCAGGCTGGTGCAATGTCATCCTGAGCCAGCCAACTCAGCTATGATAGGGCGGACCCACTGCTACGTTTATGAACTAACAGAACTCGTCCGAGGAGTTGCGTACAGGACAGGCTAGAGGTGGAGCGCCACAGCGGCACCACTGGCCGATGGAACGGCCAGAGTTCTCGGAGCGCCTTGGAGTTGCATCAGCAGAGCAGCTCAGCTCGGAGTCCGCTGCCGCCGTTGCTTGCTGGCACAGCGCCTCTGCCGGAGTGCCTCTCCCTAGTCCCCCAGTCTGGAGTGGAGTTGGGTTGGGTTGGGTTGGCTTGGCTTGATTTGCTTGTGCCGCGTAGACAGGCGCAGATGTCTGTCGGCAGAAAGCAGTAGTGAGCTTCCCAGTTGGACGCACGTTTGCCCGCCCCCCTGCTAGCTAGATGCCAGATACCATCGTTGTATGTAGTTGTCGTCCTTACTGCCGAGCTGCTGACGCCGCCGCCCTGCTGCTACTTTCAGGTGGCAGAGAAAGAGGGTCCTGTTATCTACTAAGTCCATGCTTAGAGCCATGGCGGGCTGCGACGCTAACGCCCAAACTCATAGCCGTAGCCATGCTAACCATGCTGAAGCGACAGCGTGTGTTAGGCCCCCTAGCTGGCGCCCAGCTGGCGGGCATATATCTCCATGTCCCTCCGCCTCAAGAGTTGCAGCTCAGATCGTACTAGGGTGGAATTGGCCAGGCTGATTCGATGCATTTCTTGTTCCTTTCCCAGCTCTCTCTTTCTCTCTCTCTCCCCCTGTCTCCTTTTCGTTCACCTTGGGTAAAGAAACATTGAGGGCATTTGGGCCAGTAGTTCGTCCGAAACAGCAGCGACGTCGCCCTACAAACGGCAGCCTGCCGCTGCCGTTCGAAGGAGCGAAAACCCTCAGTCCCTCATAGAGCCTTCTCTTTGCCCCTGTCCTTCCTCTGAGATCAATCCAATAGCCGACTTCGGCGTTCCCCCTTTAGCTACCCAGATAAAACATAGTAAAGCACCGACAATGACAAGGCAAACGGGCAAACGGACGGATTGCAAGCCAGCGAACGAATCTTGACGGAAACTTGGCCACGACCCACCCACGGTGGCAGCAGCGCGAGGCAGTGGCTGGACCGGCGGGAAAGCAGCAGCAGTAACGAGAGATATGAGAGAATTACCAACTAGTATTGCAACGGCAGCAGTGGCGTAAGGCAGACAGGCAGAGCCCTACACCATTACACCCCGTACTACCCTCCTACGGCTGCTTGAAGCGATCACACCGGCCGGCGTTTCGCTGCCTCGTAGATCGTTGGTTCATACGTATCCACTTTTAAGGTTATACGTGGGCCGTCACTACGCCACTACTAGCAACGATAGAGGAAACCGGGCGTAAGGGGGCGTGGAGCGTGGACACGGTACATACGGGGAACCGGAAAAGCTCTTTGCGCAAGGGCAATGCCGGGGTTAAAGGAAGGGAAGCGGGCGTGCGGAAGGGGAATGGCAGATATAAATGGCGGAGAGCGAGGGAAGGAGGAACAGGACGACGAGTACGACGACATCGACTATAACAACGGCGACATCTTTTAAACTTCAAAGCTCTGCCCCTCTTGCCACACATACACGCACACATACAGACGTACATTTAAATAAGCACACACTCAAACATCATCGGCCTATCCACCATCAGCAAGAAGTGTATGTCTTACACACACACACACACGTAGTCGCTTACGTTGAGGCGGTCTCCCTCACTGCCCGCCTCACGGGGTAAGCAAGCTACAAATCCCTTTCTCTTGCTCCTATCCATTGCTTTTCCTTAGGTTCTGCGCTGGGTCTTTATCGCCCCAGTGGCCCAGTCCAGCCAGTGCCGTGCAGCCCCAGATCCGACCCACTTTGGTTCTTTGGCCACATTCAGCCCCGCTTGCTATCACGTGTACTGTACTGGTCATGGACCAGGAACCAGTAGTAGCAGTAGTTGTGCTGCTACGTAGAGCTGGTTGGCTGGTCGGCTGCCTGGTTGGTTGGGTGTTTGAATGGGAAAGGGAAGAAAAGAAGCACCCCCCATAACGCTCAGAACAACCTAGCTCTGCCCGGCCCCTCCAAGAGTCAAACAGGAAGCCGCCATCGCCCAGTAAGCTCCCTCGTTCCCTTTTATCGCCGAGCTAACCCAGCCCAAAGCCGACATAGAGAAACGGGCCGAGCAGCGGCTGAGCAAACCAACTATCTGGGGGGTGGGCGAATGGTTGTTCGTGGTTAGGATAAAAGCAACGGCGGACAGCTCCCTAGTCGCCGGCTAGAGGAGCAAAAAAATGAGGGAGGCAGCTGAGAAAAGTACCGAAGACAGACGATACGGCGATGAGAAAAGAAAGAAAATGACACGTAAAGAGAAAAACTAGCGAATGAGCAAGCAACTATATATGGGGTTAGGTTAGCTAAGGGAAGTAATGCGAGGGAATCTGGCGGTTGAATGCTAAAGAAAAAGAAGGACTAGTGGGAAAGAGAGAACAGTGAATGGAGAACAGGGTGGAAGACGATTTGGGGGAAGGGCCACAATACGGAGGCCATTTACGTAAGGACCCCGACACAGTGGCCTGGTAATGGCTAACGCTGACTGAGCCCAATAGCATGACAGCAGTGCGATAGCAAGAAACAGGAAGGAGAAGTAGCTGATGCTACTGTTGCAGAAGCAGCAGCAGCAGGGAATCTAGAAGGGGAGTTCAGCGTGACTGAATGGCGGCAGAAGCGCCAACAGCAGCAGCGAGGTAATAGAAGACCCGCAATAATGCTAGAGACTATGATGGTAAGTTGCCGTTTCAAGCTCCCGCCAGCCTGCTGCTCCTGCTTCCACTGCAACCACTACTACCTCTAACTGGGAAAGGGTCATCAACAGAACCACTATGAACACCATTGGCGGCTGGAGTCAACCTCGTCGAAGCCAGCCGTTTTGCTGCCTTCACTGTCGTTGCTACCGACGATGCTGGTGTCGACGGCGCGAGGGTGTTGGCGCCGGCGGCCACGACCTAGCTGTTCTGCTACTCATGGAAAAGGGAGAAAAGAGAACCTCCATCGACATAACGCCAGGCTACCACCACTGCCGTTTCAGGGCACGATGGCTGGCTGGCTGCTGGCTTTCTCTTTTACCCCTACTTTGCCCCAGCCCTAAACTGACTCCTCTGCTAGCGTTAGATAGGGATGGAGCTGAGTGTGATGATGGTGGTAGTGGTGGCGGCGACAGCGGTGCCAGTGCTGGTGTTGCGGGTACAGACAGTGAGGATAATGGGAAGTTTCTGGGGTGCGGCGTAAGAGACAAACGGAGTTGATGGGGAAGCAAGAGGGGGTTGAGCCGCAGCATGGCGCCTGAGCCCATCACCGCTGGCAAGGCAGCGGCAGGCAGAGAAAAGAAGCAGCAGCATAGTGAAGTGAGCACAGAGCAGCGGTTTGCAGAAGGACATCAACTGAACGACAGCCGAACAAAGCATCGGCGTACGGACCGGCCCACCCAACGAATGAACGGTGAACGGACCTGCGCATGGGACACCATACTATACTGCTTCTGCTAGTGCTGCAGCTGCAGGAGCCGCTGCTGTGCTTGTTCTGCAGTCAGCAGACTATCATGGCGTCTACTACTGCTACTACGACTACCATGAGCCGCTATCACCGCAGCAGCTGCCTTTCTCACAGAGAACGAACACCCAGAGGCGGCAGCAGCAGCAGGCGGAACACAGCAAAGCTCTCAAAACCACCCACTCTGTGTTCCCTCGCCATTGCCTAGTAGCATCAAGAAAGAAGAAACTACTGCTGTTACAACAGTATTAGCAAATGCAGAAGCAGCGGCACGCGTCGAATGTAGATCCATCCGACAAGATTCTGGTACTGCTTGTCTGCGGCCTGAAAGGCCCTGCTGCTGTTGATGCAGCCACTCGCTGGCGAGTGTGAAAGAGCCGGAGAGAAAACGGGGGCGGATCTGCTGCGAGGGGACACACAGAAGGAGTAGGGACGCATGGATGGGAATTGGAGAGGGCCACAGAGAGCATGGAAACTGTTGGAGAAACGAGAATGCCGGGGTAACGCCGTATGAGGGGTAAGGCGCTATAAAAGACAGGACGACGATGCCACTGCTCCGGGAGCCCGTACGACCGTCAGTATGTCGTCAGACAGGATGCCAGCCAGCAAAGGCAGCGCCCCAAAAATAGCTCGCACAGAAGTGACTGTATGAGGAGCTGGCTGGTAGTTGATTGTGCTAGTGCTGTTGCAAGTCGACTTGGACTCGCCACGAAGCAGGAAAGCAGTCGCAGCAATGGCGCTGGTGGCGGACGCTCTACAAACGGAGAAAGGAATGGAGCCCAAAGCTGAAGTAGAGAGCGGGCAAGAGAGTATTCCCCCCCCCCCCCCTCCCTAACCTAGATACACTGCGACGTTGCTGCTATCCGATGCGGCTGCTGATGCCAGTATCTGCTGGCCCGCTTCCTCCCTCCGGTCTGGAAATACCCTTATACACAACATGCTACCCCTTAGTATTACCATAGCAACTGCAGTGAACTGGAATTGCTCTGTTCTCCAACTGCGCGGTTGGTTCTACCGTTTCATTGGCTGTTACGTTACCGGTGATGTTAAAGCTCGTCACGTGGTGGAGCTCCCCGAGTCTCTGACGCAAGAGCTAGCTGGTGCTTTGTCCTTTTTCACCTGATTATATCCTGCCCGGCACATCACCACAAGGAACGCAGAAGTAACACATAGGGAAGTTAATTCCTTTATATTTCACATAGATGATGCAAGCTCGCTAAGCTCAGAAATTCATTAGAATAACCGGAAAGATATTGAATAACTGTGAAGGCCGCAGTCTGCTTCATCTAGAATCCGTCCTTCTCCACGGTACGTTTCTTGTAACTGCTCCAGTAGGGAGAGCTTGGCCTGATCGAGACAAGATCTTCGTTATAAAGTCAAGTTCCGAACCAAAAATAACCCATAGCTCGGATACGAGGTCAGTAAGTCTACTCAAGTTTCTTTGTTCGCTATTGATGTTATGCATTGATTTTGCCTAAGAGTGCGTAATAAGGAAAACGGGCTGCATATAAGGGCGCTGGAATCACCCAGTTCCCCAGATGTCGAAGTTAAATTTTTAGAAAAAATAACTAACTTTACTAATCATATCAGAATGTGCTTAGAGTCCCTTCTCGCTTGTAAATCTATCCCAGTTGATCCATATCCTCAGGCGTGATAATAGATTCCTGCGGTTCTTTTTTTTTCGCTGTAATATTTTAGAATCCTGTTACTAGATGTTTACTAAAAGTGTAAAAGCCTTATATAATGATAATAATAGTAACGCATGTGGCGGTAAATTTTTCATCATATTCGATTGATGAACACTGTGCGGAAATCGGCCATCGCGATACAATTTCCTCAGCAGTGATTGCAGTTGAAGATAAGCGCTGCACGAACGCAAAGATCCACCCGTTGCACGAACCCTGTCTGGAGCTCATTCCATTGCAATACCCAAAAGTCATTACCGTCCTTCTACCACCCCACCGTAGAGGCTTAGCATTATTACCCCAATGTAGCAATCGACTGCAGAATTCCTTTTTCATCTAATCATGATGGCACAGCTACCCTCAGTAGCTTCAACTTTCTGTTCCCTTATTCCACTCATCCACGCTCATTCAGATGGTGCATACATGTATGGAATCAAGTAGATGAAATAGAAGTAAAACCACTTGCAACTGTATTGCAAACGTTGTTATAGTGAAGTTCGTTACTACTTCGCGTTTTTTTTTCTTTTTGTTGCCGTTTCTTTAGTCTGTAGGCAGCCGCAGCTATAGCTACTGTACCAGATATAGCAGAACGTAGAACGGGCATCCCAGTTGCCGGTCTATTGGAGAGCATGGGTATAAACATTGGTCCATGCAAAAAGCTGTGGTTTCTACGGTTTCGTCCGTCGTACTTTGCAAGGAGTCATTTTGTCGGTCCATCGCTATAGACAAACGCGGCTAAAGAGTGCAAGCCTTACCAGGCAAGCCAGGTCAAACCAGGCCAGCTTAACCCGCACCGCGACATTATCGCGCTACTGATCCACTGGGGAACAAAATGCTCGCTGGGGTCACCCATAGTTCTACTACTAACTAAAGATAACACATACCCATATACACTCACAAATATAAAGGACAGAGCCGCGCACGCACATCTCATAGGCCCCATATATGACCCTGTCACATCTGCCTTACCGATTCCAACAGACACAGCGGGACACTAGAAGGGCAGCGGGTACGGAATCGTTGGGAAGGGGCATAAAGGGATATATAAGTGTGGCCTGCCTGTCACCGGGGCTTGGCTGGCTGGGTCCTACCGGATGAGTAAGAACGGGAAAGGGCTGCCGACTGCTTTCCTAACTGCTATCGAGCCTAGCACAGCACCAGAGCACTGCTGCTTGCCAGCTCGGATCATCGGCAGATCTAGGTCTCTAGACTCAGACTGCTCTGTCGGGAGGAGAGTATACATCTGATGATGTGAACTTTGCCGGAGACACAGGAACCGCGGGAAGGGGGAGTCGAAAAAGGTGGGGGCGGGGAGAAGCCCTGCGGGGGTGACGAGAATAGCGGGAGCTAAGTGGGACGGCTTGCCGGCCGCAGAGGGAGCTTGCTAGCTCTGCTGGTATGGGTCCATGGAGATATGAGGCCTGCACTGGCCTGGTCTGCCTGAGTTGGTGGCGGCAGCAGCGCTAGATTGGGCCAGCGTCGCGGGAAGTAAACAGCCGTGGCCGGCACCATGCTGTCGGGAGCTCGCTAGTAGGAAGGCTCTTGGTCTTGGCCAGACCCGGATCCATTGGATAGAGTATGGGTTGGAGGCGGGGCCCATTTAGCCACAATGGAACCAGCGTTCCGACGGCCGCTCACACCACCACGATCACCCGTTCCACCATACACTAGGACTACTATTACTGGCTTTATCTCTATCCCAGGCCAGTCATCAGAGCAGTTCCTTGTCTGTTCTCTGTGTCTTTGCCTTATGTCTTGGCAGAGTTGCAGTTCAGGCAGTAGTTTACACAGCGTGTTACACACACTTAAATCACTAAACGGACTAATAACTTAACTTGCTGATTATGATATTTGTAATTACAATACGCTGAACCTGTTTTATGGATGTGTTCTAACTATACATAATGTAGAGGACCAACAGAAAATTTTAGATAAAGCATTTTAAGAAACTCTCTAATCTAGCAGCAATAATCGAAATGTCAATATCCGTTTTCCACATGATTCACATTTTTTTAACGGGCTTAACTGCTTTGTAAATATAATTCTTCCTTCAGGCAAACTGTGCAACGGCCCTATGACCTTCATGGGTTCGCAAGAACGATTCTATCATTTCATTGTTCTTCAGTCTTAAAAAATTCCAAACGATCCAACTTGATGACTCCTGGTCTATGGGCTAGAACCTTTGTGCCTGCCTTGACATAGTCTTCGAGCAGCCGAAGCAGTGCAGCTAGCGACATCAATTGTTTTCCTTTTGTCTATAGATTAGATTGTACTAGGCCCGCTCCTGTATAGTGTTACCGACCGTGTATGTCGACGTCCCGTTCCTCTCAATGTGCCTTTCGTCCTTTTTTCTCTCTGTGGCATTTATCCCCTTAAGAAAAGAAAAAGCATTCAGAATTTCGGTATTTACTAGTCAACCAGTCAGCTAAGGGATGAGATGGCTTTCGGTACTATTTTCTTTGCTGCCATTGTTACCGCTAGACGGAGATAGAGGACGGGGTACAGCATAGGAAAGGATAAGAAGACGTAGATATACGTCTCTTCTTCGTCTTGTTCGGCATTTCAGAGTAGATCGACGTCTTGAACCCCTTGCAGCATCGCGTCGTGGCGATGTTTTTTCCCTTTCAACCGCTGAAGCAGTTGCTGCTTGCTACTGTCACCGCCCACGGTGCTGCTGCTTCTGGAGTGACCCCCAAATGGGAACAGTTGGGACCGGCCGCGAGTCAGTCTTTACCCACATTGAGCCCTTGCTTTACCCATATTTGCCATTTCTTTTTTATTTTTGTGTTGTTCGCCCGTGATCGGTCCTCATGCCTCGCTTACGAAAGCACCATCCCCCAAACCTCAGCAATGGAGCAACCTCTGTTCCTGAACGCCTATTGCCACTACGAAAACCTCATCCATGGCCAGAGCTCACCGACAAGCGGACGGAGCCACAATCCGCTGGCTGCTCAGACCGCTTCACTGCTGCTGCTGCTGCCACCGCCGCCAGAGCCTCCGCCGTTGTTCAAGACGTTTCGCTGGTAACCCCTTGTGTCCCCACCGGCTCCGCCTTCAGACCTCGAAGACCAGATTTCTCTCGAAGTCAACGACGATTCCCAGGAGAGGATAGAGCAGAAAAGAGAAAAGGAAAAAGACAGGAACAGCATCATCGGACAAGCGTCTCTGCGCCTGCGTCCGCCGACGAAAACGACCGTCTAGGATCGCCCAGCAGCGGCAGCAGCAAAAAAGGCAAAACCGGCAGCTGCAGACTATGGCGCCGTCTTGCCGTGCGTAGGCAAGGCCTGTTTCCATTGCTGCTGTGCGCGAAGCCACAAAAAGGGGAACATAGCCAGCCACAGTGGCCAACAGCTACCGACAGGGGGGAGCAAGTCGTGAAAAACGCCCTGTCAACGGAACCAATGCCAACAGTGGGGGGGGGGGGGGGGGGAACACAATCACCGTAGAACGAAGTGCAGAATGAAAGAAACGTTGTAGCAACGGCAATGACAGGCAGCAGCGGTTCTAGAAGACTATAAAGTCAACGGAGTCGCAAACGTCTAAAAGTTTTAAAAGAGTAAACTGGCCCGGGGCAATGCTCTATGAGCATAACAACAATAATATTGATATCAGTATCAGTGGCTAAGTTCATCGACTCATCCTGTACGATAGACAACAATACGCGCACTTTGTTTAACTGTATAAACTGTACTAAAAGAATATCTGTATACGATCACGGACTCGCTCGTGCAATTTGGCACAAGAGTTCGTTTGTGCCGTCATAGCCGATAATCCAATGCTGTGGTAGCACATTTAAGTTGCTGCAGGGCGGCGGATAGTTGCTGGTAGTATGTATATGACCATCCCTGTTCTCGTGTGCGTATCTGTCTGATGTTCTATTGCCGTTCATGAGGAAAGGTATTGCTTTTTAAAGCTCCACTTTTAGAACGATCGGTTTTAATATAACTATATGAATGTAATGATGAACGGTAACGAATGCCCTCGCTGTTTTGCTTAGGGTTTTTGATTTGGTCCCTTTTGGACTGCGACGTAGCTATCAAGGGCATCGGTTGGTTATCATAAATCAACTATATGTAACCGGTATCGCAGTACCAGCGGCTCTTTATAGGACGAGTCACATTTTTTGAGGACAGAGGAATAGCATTTTAATGAAGCTCATAGGAAATATGACGATCCGAAAGTAAATTGAGACGCTATTTATTCTTTGTTTCACTTTTAAATATTTTCCTGCTACTTTTTGGGTTCGTTTGACATGGTTCCATGTATTTTTCTCGATTTCGCTGATCGATCTGGCTCTTGAACAAGTGATTATTTTGAGCTAAGATGTATAGAATAACTAACTGGTTTTGTTTCAAATACTAAACGAATAATTATGAAATTCGTCAAGCAGTAACTCCCGTCAGTCCGACACCGAGAGTAACGAGACTGAGTATCTGAACATGCTGTATCTCTTCTCATTAGCATATTCTGAGACGACTATTGAATATACTGCAGTTTACACTAAGACAAAACAACAGAAAATAAAAACAGCCATTTATCGCCTCCGTGACTCCCCAGCATCTCCGTACTGTAATATTTCGGGGCGTATCGTTACGTTAGCAACGGACTACTTAAAAAGCTTTAAACAGCATTACTGAACCATTGCTTAATGATCGAATCAAGTATAGCCAGAAAACGGGCTATCAACCTATCCACTGTCGACTATCAACGTAATTCTGACGTTCGTTGAGACGTGGGCTAAAATCGAATGTTCGCTGCATTATACTATTAAATAATACTATCCCATACAGTGGACAGATCTTTCAGGACGCATTATACGATCACAACGCCTACCTGTAAAATACAGCCGCCTGTACTATACTATCCAATGAAGCCTGCAATAGGACGCTGCTATCGTCTCAAAGGTGGTGACGGATAAGCTCTAAATGATCTGTTATCCACCTGTTGTTCGTGCTGAGTCACATAATATCTATCGTAGAAAGCTTGACTGTCATGTTAAATAATAGCTTGCTATAGTATCTAGTGTTAGGTAGTTCACTCTTTAGTCGGGACGGCAGCAACAACGACAGCACGTAGCAAAATTCACTGATAGCGCAGAAATTCCCAAACGAAAACCAGTGTGCCTGGGGCTTTTTTCAACTGACCCAGAGCTCCCAAAAGAAAAATCTCAGTTTCCATTGAATTGGTTGTGATTACGCGCCAATGGTGTAATACAAATCTATACATTAGTGTACCCAAAACGAAAAGTTCACATAACCGGAAAACGTCATCATAGTCGTCCTGTCGTATCTCGGCAGACGCAAAGATACGACGGCATGGATTTTTTCTCCCTAACACCGCGTTTCCGCTAGCGACGTATTAGTTCCCAAATAAGCTTGTCGCTCAAATTCTGGAGCAGTGCTGAAATACATCAGTTACTTGATAAAATAGGCTGCAACAAACATTTTATCACATAATACATTTATATCATTTAATCAGGTTCACTTTTTTCTATTGTGAGTTACAGATAAAAGTGGCAATCGTAACTTTACACTTACAGCTTTGTCAAATTGAGTCTTAGAAGAAACGTCGGAAAAGGTTCAGGTTTCATTATTAGGACAAATCCACACGTGATAAAGGCTGACTATTTTTTTTTCGTTTCCTTGAGACCCATTCCGTTGATCCGGTCTGTCGACCAGGCAGCGGTACGTTTAGCTTCTCCATCGAGTAGCGTTGACACATCTATGTGGCCTTTCGAAGAGAAATGCTGGAAATTTTCAATGCATGACTATTGTTATTTATTGTTTATGGCGCTGCTCCAATTGTCAATACAACGTCTTTCATTTATTAGACAGACAAGATACTCGAGTGCTAAGTGTAGCAAACGACCCGAGCTAAAAGGTTCTGGGCCAGCCAATTACTACTGGCGGTCAGCTACGGCCCAATATATTCCTTGCAGTGTCTCGCATATAGAAATTTCAAAAATTATATGCAGACCGCTGTGGCGTGTGATTTGTACCAGACAGCGCAGTTATCAATGCATAACAAATCGACTGAAGCTGTACACTGTTTGACCGAGTGCATTTCACCGATACATTGAAACAAAACGCAAGAAAAATAGGGGGTACAGATATTGTATCACAGATGTAGTGGTCTCTCACACTAATCTCTAGTAATAAGCAAACGTCAACTCGCATTTGCGATAAACGGCCGATTGCTTTAATTGTCCTAAAGATATACAGGCAGTCGTCAATGACAGTAGCTAGGCACGCGCGGCAAAGGTCGCGATATATCTAACGACACCAATAACGGCGACGCAACGACGACGATCATCCAACGCACCGCCACCAACAACGGCCGCATTGCTATGTTTTTATTGATGATGTTCATGATAATAATAATGGTAATGATGATTATATAGGCGATGATACTCATCACCGCAAAACTATCTCGTGACCAACTATTGACAACAAGGTAGCGCCCGCCACATCGACCACGACGACGACGACGACAGCAATGGCGGCGGCGGCGGCGAGGGTCGTTGAGAAAGAGATACCCACGGCGGACGAGCGACTTTGCAACATCAACAATAGCGGATAGTAGCCGCGGTTACGACGGCAACAGTACGGATAATTGTCTGGTTAGTGAGGAAACGCTCGGCCAGCGAGTTGGCTAGCTAACGACCGTCAGCGATCGTGTCCATTATTCTGCAACTACGTTGGTGACGATTCGATGGCTGGCAATTGCTCTTTCGCTCAGGGGCTACCAGCGAATGGCCATTTCTAAATCCTAAACTCTCTATACCACGTCCGCTGCCTGACAGAATGAGGAAGAACGCTGATTTTAAGAAGTTAGTGCTGGCCTTTATTATATAGACGCGGCGGTGAATGGCAGCAGCAACGACGATAACGGAGGCAGCGATAAAACACACGAGGGAACTGAAGGAAAATAGGGAAAAAAGGCAGGCAGGCAGGCAGGCAGACAAACAGCCAAATAAGATGGAGCAACGGCATCAGCAGCGGTCGTTGGTACCGCGAGATGAACAGCAGCAGTAAAGGTAGGCAGGCAACAGCTGCAGCAAAAGCAATCATTATCATTTGTCACATTCTAGACTTTATCTGTACTGTCTCCAGAACCTCATCACTTTACAGACATCGATACCGTCTGCACGGCCTACCGCCGACGCCAACATGGCAGGCCATCATCAACAAGTGGTTGACCACCAGCTAAGGCCAACGAGCCAATACAGCCAGTCGTAGTTGTGTAATATTCAAGTCCTGGCTACTGCGATGCATCAACTTAGCCAATGACTGAGCGAGTTCGTAGCTTAGCGCTGTCATCGACGCACCACACGGCCATTAGGTACTTAAAGCTCGATTTACAAAATACATTGTATCCTGGTATCAGGCGCGCATGATGCCGCTACGAGTAACCTAGGTAGGAAGCGGCTAGCTGATCAACTGATTGGGCAATTGACCAGCCCGAGTTTGTCTAGGTAGATGCGTATTATAAAAGCGAGTGGAAGAGATGGAGCGCGAAATGCCGGGCTGGCCAAGCTGGACGGTTCTTGTTCTTCCTAGCGTACCACTTATCTATCTATATCTCTACATATATAAATTGGCAGTACGTTGTTAGCATTTCTGGCAGCTGCGTTGTAAGTCGTATTTTAATCGAGAGCAGGGCCCAGTGGTCATCTTCAAAGTATGCTTAGCTGGAAACGACAGACCGACTTTAGCCCGAAGATAATTTTGCATGACCCTCTAACTGTCACATTGCCAGGGCTGGTCTTCTTCTGGTAGCTGTGCCTGCATTAGTTGTCGTAGTCCAATATAACGGACGGCTCCGCTGACAGAGAGTCGTGTTTGTTATCTCAAGTCAATCCTATCGGTGGACTTTGCCGTCTATTCATCATCAATATCACGCACGACGAGAAAGGAAAGAAGTAATTTGGGCAGATAAAATTGTATCCGAAACCAATATAATATATTTTTAAAGAATTGGATAAGTAATCACCATCTATAACAGAAGAGTTAAAAAAAGAAAAAGTACATTTAAGTAATAACGGATATCTATAGCAAGTATGCAGTGCCACTAGAAGGTTGAACCCAGGTCTCGTATTGATCAATGCCCATATGGAAAATAGGCACATACAGCGTTCGACCGTCGCTACAACTGTTGCTGAAAATATCGGTGCGCATTCTGGTCAGTGCTCT
This sequence comes from Varroa jacobsoni, assembly GCF_002532875.2. Lineage (NCBI taxonomy): Eukaryota > Metazoa > Arthropoda > Arachnida > Mesostigmata > Varroidae > Varroa > Varroa jacobsoni. The sequence continues at coordinate 69,101 of NW_019213227.1, read as the reverse complement.
TACCTTCTAATAAAAATCAGCCGCTCTTTTTTAGGAAAAATCGCAAATTAAACTAAGACTCGCATTAGCTTCTGTGGTGTAACCGCATTGACACCAACACTAATAGTTACCCTTTACTGAGCGTCCTAACGTTTAGCTAGATGAAGATTTAAGATGAAGATACGTCAGTTTATTCCGCCGCTACAAAGTTTGTTTCGGGGTCAGTGAATCCTACCCTGGTAGAAGTTAGGACTAAACATTTCAACAAAATCTAATACACTCTGCGATCGTTCGTACCTCTTACATCGCTTTCTTTTATAAACGTTACCCGTTGTCTGCGTGTTGTGTTATTGAGAATGATTACTAAGCCAATCTGAATCTGACCTCGAAAATATTCATATCAATTTCTTATATAGACAAGGCAAATTATCCCGTAAACACTATTTTTTTCATGTAACGTTACCACGTAACGAGCAAGAGACGCCGTGCTTGACCAACGTTCGGGAAACGTATGACCACAAAGTAACAGTATGTTGTTTTCGGAATTGTTTAGTGGATCTATTTTTTTTTTTCAACTAACTAAGACAAAAACAATTAATCGTCTATGAAAAGAGGACAGCGAAAGGCTGAACCATAGGGCAGTTTTCGCTGCCCCTGATGACGAGTTGCATTCCGCCAAATTTGCCACGGTGTCGCATTCACAACTAGCCACATCGCGCTAAAAGCACATCCTGTTAGAACAGATTAATGTGTCCGGGGCGATGGTCGAAAAGTCACTAAACAAATCTACCGTTCTTGTAAAATCGTGTGTATTTCTCTTCCACTACGCCCTGTATACTTGTATACTTTAAATATAGTTAGCTAACAGTCGTCGTAGCAGGACAAATTACGTTCGGTTTTCTGAGAACATTCTTATTAAGCTTTTAATTTTTTGATGTTGTATCTAGCCAGATCTGAGTTCCATTTTACGTATAATTCAGACCTGGTCGTAGCTTCTCCAAAGGAACGGTTAAGCATATTTGGATCAGTATGGCGGCAATGTTCCCATTGTATTCCATTGTAGAGAACCGATTATTATTGTTGATCGTGTGCTTTGTTCGCTTGTCCGTTCAGCGAAAACTCGTCTACGTCCTATCTAGTTGATGAGGTACCCTCCACGCATTGGCTATACCAATCCAAACATTTCTAGAGGCACCACTAGTGCATTAAGTCGTAGTAGTGTACACCTACAGATTTGAATTCGTAAGCTGTCGCCATGTATAATGAAACACTTGCTAAACTATACTAGCGATAATGCCCTGATCACTTTTCCCATTGCCCTATACGTACTCGGCATTGTATCCACAGAGTGCGCTACGAACGGGAAGTTACTTGGGCTTCATTCTCGTTCCGCTAGCCTAAATGCCATAAGCGAAATTTCGATGTGGGGGACATCCGAGCTTTTCGTTTCGCTTCAAACCTTTCACGGTTCCGGATGCTATTGCTGTTCTCTATTGTAATTCATTCTGCAAATAAAATACAGTAACGCTTCGGCCTGGAACAAGTACATTGATTAGAAACTATCAAGCTAATCGCAGTTGTGAGATAGGAGTTGGCCTTTGTTAACAGAAAATTCAGCCAAATATGTTCAGGATGCGAGAGGGAACGACACAAGACCGCGAGGAAGGTAAAATTTTCTACCGATCACAGATGTATCTATATTAACCAGATGTCTGCTGTTGTTGTTCACCCGTCATAACCCGCCTACGCTTCGTCGGTGAAACGGGCTGAGCCTACCCAACACTTGTTGCCCAAGCTTCCTTTAACAGTCGAAGTGTTCTTGGGTCGGTCTGTTCATCTTATTCTCCCATTTCGTAGCCTCGGGGCCCATGAGCGACGCACAATCCCACAGCAATGGATGGCCTCTATTACTCGAAGATTTGCTCACTCTATCGTCGCATGTCTGTTTTTCTTTCGTAAGCTTTCTCTTCCTTTAATTCCACAGTCCCTTGTTCCCGTCGATAGCAGCGACTGACTAATTTTTAGAATAAACAGAATCGAACATGACCGAGCCATGCGGCAGCGCAGAATGTGGCGATAACGCTGCAGGATCGAAATTGCAGGACGCGGTCATACGTATGAAATTAAAGAAAGATTCGTCGTTTAAAAATCTTCTAAGTAAGCTTTTGCGCTCAAGCTTAGATGCCCAGTACTGTGCCCAATATAATTTATGATGGACGTAAATCCAGGTCTATGCCTTCTCGAGTGTGCCGTGTTATTAGAAATTATGGAAGTTTGTACCCTTTTTCGGAAGCGTCTCCTAAAAATCATCAGCGATTGTTACCGATGTCTGTTTTATTGTCACCCTTCTTCTGTACCTGGACATTGGTGCAATACAAACAAATCCACTGATTCCACGTTGGTTTCATTGGTCGCGTGTAGCCATTACCATGCATAGTGTGGATTTATTGCATCGTAGCCTGTGGCTAGCCACAAACAGACTTACGCTTGGCGGAGCCAAACGTCAATCATTCTGCTTAACAGTTCGTCACAGTGTTATTCATACCGGCTAATCGTCAATTTGACGAATATCTCATGAGTGTCGTCACATATCATCTACATCATCATTGTTTTGTATATATATATATATATATATGTATACGTGTACACATATACGCAGAAAGCGTAAGCAGTTGATCCAGTTTAGGAACTAGTTAAACCTATTTTGTGTTGCGACTAGTAAAGGCACATAAACTCATTTTAATAACACTAACCTTATATTCACTAATCTGTAATTGCGGTGAGCTGGCGGCGATTTAAGCAGGATATTTTAACGATGTCTCATAATAATCATAGCAATAGTAAAAATTAACGTTAGTTCATAAACTTTGTGTCGGTTTTGTCATATGTTTTCAATTAAGTCTCTACCTAATAATGCCTTCGTGTCGTGCAGGGATTCAACGATCAATACAAATTCATCTTGTTCCCTCGTCTTGTTTGGAGCACCGAGGCTCAGAAATCTGGATATTACCGTCATGCATTGTCGAATATCCAGCTTTAACTTTACGAATCACGTTAGTAGTTCCATTAATCAAAAGCTTCCTCTAGTCCAATACTCTGGGGACTTCCTGGTCCGGGTGCGTTTCACTGCATCTCGTGTGTACGCTAGCTGGCCGACATCATTTATTGTATCCGCACGTGAAGCGGCTCCAGTACAAGATATCACTGTCTGAATGACGTCTACGTAACCTGCTAGTACTGCTGCCGATGCAAGTCAGCTGCACACTGCCAAAAGCAGGCGCGCGCTCTAGGAGAGAAAAAATTTTTGGAGGCCTCCCACATCGCCGCCGAAGCATGGTGTTAACGCGGGTCCGATGGTCCTGGCCGATCTGCGATATACAAAATCAAAAGCGAATACTACGGACGCTACCCGTACACACCGGACTCTCAGGCTATTATCGTAGAATTCATACGCAGAAACGACGCGTGGAGCGATTCACTGGTGTCACGGAAGGGCCCTTGTTCATCTCCCTTCGCGCAATGCGAGTCTCGCAGAGAAAAAGGAGGCGTTTATTAATCATTACGCACTTGCCGTCCGTTCGGCGACGACAATGATGCCAAACGATATGGAAGAGCACGGACGGACCGCTTATGAGGAAAACATCAAGCGGCGACTACGGCAGTGGCAGCGGCAACGACATGTATTATCATGCCATTTCTTTCCTATCCTATCCTATATAGGTTCAGTTGAGCCGAAATTTGTTGTATTGGATTTTAACTTTTTCTTTTTTCAACCATTACTAGGGTCATGATACAAACGGGAACGCCGTTTCCATAGTCTCAACATAGCAATTTAGCTGGCAAAGAAATAACCTTACAGGCAGTGTTTGTTCCGCAACCGGATACTTATGGCACCTGCATACGATTTTCTTAAGACCCACATCAAAACATAAACACGCAGGCGCTGTCAACATCGAATATGTACTTCTGGTGGGAATGCGCCTGTATTTCGGTTTGTGTGCCACGTCTGTGACCCAGCGCTGTCGGAATTTCCATAACACTACATCACACATTTTATACATATATTAAAGTAGAAGCTCACATACACGCTGATATCCAACTTGTGAGCCGAAGCATGGGTTTCACTGAGACGCCGACAATGTTTGCCGCGACTCTCGCCACCCGTCTGCCCCCCACTATAGCTGGGTTGTGTTAAAAATGGAGTTACGTTGTCGTTTCTTAGTTAGTTAGCGTTGCCACGTTCGCCTTCCTGCCTGTAGTCATCACCGAGCGCACCAGAAGAGAACGCAACAATTCGTAGTAGTTGACAACAGATAGGCTAAGAAAACGACATTTGGCTGACCACCTCTCTCCCGTCCACCACTGAGAATTATCATAGCGCATGGCTCAGCATTTTTATTTCGCTAAAGCCAGCATCAACAGCAGCGCAACGGCCCGGCCGGCAGCATTTTCAGTATTTCCAGACATTGATCGACTCTCTCAAAAGTGAGCTAAGCGTTGAGTCTAGCAGCCGGTCGCCAGGGTCACCCAGCGTCGCCCTGTGCTAAGTGTGTATGCGTCAGTAACAACTGTATCACGAGCAATATCATTTCCGGTGGATGGATGGAAAATGAGTTCGAGTAGGAATAAAAGCAGAAACAAGAAACAGATAAGCCAAGTACTGTTTTTCAACTCAACAGTCAGTTCTGGTGCTGCGACACCGTTGGCAACCTTCGTTTCTACTAAATTCCCTATAATGGCTGTATTCTAGCTACGATACAGCCTTGCGCAGCATTGCCAATAACGTCAGACAATTGTCGGTCTGTCGAACGAATTCCCTTCTAAACGCCTCTTTTACATAGGGGGAGTATGGACACGGAGGTGGGGATGGGAGAAAACAGGTTGATTCGGCCGATTGCCGACCGAGTTGACTGACCATCGCCGCCGCCGCCGCCGCCGCCGCCGCCACCACCACCACCGTCGTCGCCGCCTTCAACGGCGCCGCCTCCACTATTCGCGTCTGCCACAAGCACCCGACAAACTGGCGTTCAATCGCCATTACAATTCTAATGAAATTTTATTTGCTTTTTATAGCTATCATTGGTTATAAAGCACACCGGCAGACACACGCACATCGGGAAAGAGAAAGCACCGCTAGCGCTGTTTCTTTAACCTTTCACACTTGATAGGGGTAGGCAGACGCTAGCATCGTCAATTCCAAATGCCCAGAATTATCATGGGCATTGCCATCATCGTTGTTGCTGTTTACAAAAATCTAACTACCTTCTTTTGCGTCCCGTGTTTCTCATACCCTTGATGATTCGGGCTATTTTCACAATGATTATCGTCACCAATCTACCCCCAACCACTCCAACTACTCGGTTGCGGCTTGAGTTAACTCAAGAGCAGATTTGTTGGTCGGCGAATGATCCAACCAACGACGACGACGACGACGACGGCGGCTGCGGCGGCGGCGACGACGACGATGACGATGACGACGACGGCGACGGCGACGACAACGACGACGGCGGCGGCGGCGGGCGATGAAGCAAAAAAAAGTAGTGACAATTCCGAGTAAACACGAAAACATACTATCTGTCTGCGTATGTTAAAGATGTAAAGACAACAAAGAGCAGAACAGAGGGACGCACAAAGTGAACGCCCGAGATCGAAAGCAGAATAATAACGAAGATCTCCTTAACTAAAGTGTCATAGGAGCCCCTGTATATGGCTGCGCTACCATTGCAGCAAACAGATTACACAACTCCACGTCGAGATAATCCTCTGTTAGATCTTTTTAACTTTAGTTCGAGATGATGAGCATGCTAATAACGCTAGTGGCAAGTCATAGCGGAGCGGCGATCGTTGAAGACAACCGTACGATCGTCAAAGTCAGCATCGCTTTGCTTGGCGTCAAGTCTGTAGGAAAGAGACCAGTTTACCCGTTCGCTCTACGAATTTCTTTCGCCTCCTGACATCGCTTAAGGTGGACGACTAGCTCTCGATGCCGGCAACGCTACCGAACCGTACATAGCCGTCTACGTAACAGGCACACCAGGTCGTTCTTAGCAACATCAACATCGGCGCGACCGGAACTTGGCAGCAGCAACAATACAATTGTTCATGTTGATAATGACTCATCACCCGAGCTTGATTATTATTATTATTATTATCGAAGATATCTCGAGTGGTGGCTCTCTGGCCTATCCGTAGAGACGCTAGTCTGTATGGCCGAGGTGGCACTGGTCGGTAGGGTGGTTTGTTGTTTCTGCAGAGACGTCAATGGCGCCTATTATTTCACCATACTCTTATATGCAGTCGCTGCTATGGCGGCTTTATTCGTTGCGGCCGCGGGCGGCCGCTAAACCAGGCTCTCCTTTAAAATTCGATAGCCAACAGCAACGACCGACCACCGCTATTTGTCGTTGCGATGCTAATAATAAGAATGTTGCCGAGAGTGGCTCAATGATGGCGAAGAGTCCGGCTGTACTCAGAGAATATCGCTCAGATGACTTTTTTTTTTTTTTTTTTTCAGAAAACCTCCCTTTTTTTTCTCTTTATCATCCAATTCACGCCATACGAGCAAGGGGAAGAGAGACAGTGAGGGCTAGTCAATCTTGTGCGTGTGGCCGCAGCACGTTTGTTTGAGCGTGTGTATCCCTCTTCTATCGCGTTCGTAACGGCAACTTCGCTGTGGCTACTATTGTTACTGTCGCCATTGCTTGCGTCGTGGCCAACACAGTTTTTTTCTCTCACTTGAGATCTGGGAACTGGCGCAAGCTCTGCGATAGCGTATAACGGTAATGATTGCGTTGCCGTCGGTGCACCGCTCGCTGTTCTTCAGCCGCCAACGGCGTCGACAAAAAGAACGACAACTCTTGTCGCTGTCGGCAAGCGAAAGTCATGTCACCAGCGAAGCTACGGACGAGTCTAGTGATCGAGGGACCGACCGCACTGTATAGCATCGACGACAAAAGCCACACCACATCAAGAAGCCACATATAAACATAGTACATAGAAGTGAAAGGTAACGGGGCAAAATGAGCTAGTAGCAGAGAAGCTCCTTTACCAAATACATTTAGATACCCATATATATCCTCGTAGACTTACATTCGCACTCTCTCACGCACACAGACACCCTGCCTATGCGCAAAGGTGCACGTAGAAACGCTCGGAAATACACGAGATATACATGAGACCAGCCATCGACTGGCGTAGTGCGATGAATTGCGTTACTATGACGATCACGCCAATGGCAACGCATACTGCCGCCGCTGTTACTACTACCTCATACTTTATTCGGCCATTTGTGCCGATACTGCTAACGGCAACGATAGTTGTGTGCGAACACGAACTTCGTTATAGTTTGCTAGGTCGTTGCTTCATACATGGCAGATCGACACCGAGTAGGAGATTCTCCCGCTGGCAGACGCGGCGCTTTCGAAGCCGCGCGTGCTGAGAGCGAGAGATATGAAAAGGAGAGTCAACGACGCAAGAAGACGACGACAAGAGAAGGTAATGCGCTGGAGAGAGCAGAATGCGAGTATACGTTGATGCCACCACCGCCGTCTCCGCAGCCGCCAACATTAGATTGATTCAGGCGCGGACGGACAGTGAAACGGGCCGGACCGTCGATCGAAGCGAAAAGCAAGCCACGTCGCGGCGGTCAAGGATCTGCCTTTACTATCGCTACGACTGTTGCTGCGGCAATCAGCGACTGCTAACTGAGCTGATGATCTTGCGTCGGAAGATCATCAACTCAGCCAGCTCAGAACCACAGGGAAGGCATCGAAAAGGGGGAAACACGACATCGGTATAGTCTGCGCAGATATAAAGTGCGCTTTTAGTGGCAAAGCGGCCGCTGGCTTGGAGGGTGCGTGGCGAAAATGCGAACAGAGTTTATTTTCGCTGCTTACCCGAAGCTGTATACGCTGCTGTACCACAAGTACTGCTCGCACCTCGGCGATGGCTTCAGCTGATTTTTCTACAATAGCCATTAATTACCAGGATACAATGAGTAAATGGCAGCCAGCTGCCAAATCTCCTATAATCATGCCTTGCGGCCATTCGCTATGTATATTAGTATCAGCAGCCACTGAAACGGCCGACGCAGCAACACCGCCCGCCGTGTTGTCCTAGCCGCTCTAGAGGATACTTTCTTAAAAGCAGCGTTTTTCGCTGATTGAAGTGATGAACTTACTTCTACAGGCAAGTAGCGAGACTGGTCAATACGACAGCAATAGACGTAAAGCCGACACGCTGAATTACCTTGGGGCCAGCCTCTATACTTGCGATGAAAGCAAACCAAAGAAACGAACCAAATATATTGACTATCTATATATTCAGAAAGTATATGGCATCACGCATTTCGAGCAGCTAAACGAGAGCATGGCAAACATGTTCCTGATAGGAAGCGTTGCACAGTGCACGACTAGTAAAGAGGCAACAGAATGAATTTTGTCCATTTTTTCTATTAGTGGCGAGGTTTATAGCTGCGTGAATTGGCGCTGCGGCGCAGACTATGTTTATCCCTTCGTTCGTCATTCCTGAGCGGTGCTCTCCCCTGCCGACTGTTCCTCTAAAGACGATCGAAATAATCCTCACAAGAATACTAGCAACCCTGTGCAGTAGTGCTATAACCGGGAGAAAAGATGATCGCGTCTGTTTTCTGGTCCTAGCTTTCGATTCGACTCAACTTAACCCTTGTTCCCAGTTCATATTGGCCGCCTAATTATCTAAAGTCTCTGAACGAAGACTCTACAGAGAAAAAGTATGGCAGAGGAAGCGTTTAGCCGACAACAGATAGCAGTAGCAAAAGATGAAAAGAACTGCGTCCAGAAATGTTCACCATCACCACCGCCCGCAATTTAGAGTTCAGTTCAACAACAGCGGTGGCGGCGGCGGCGGCGGCGGCGGCGATGATGCTGCCGCTGGGAGCGACTCTGTAGACCTGTCTTTTGGCGTTCTCGCTTCGTCTTCCAGGCGAGCAACTCGTAGCGTCTGCCACTAACGGAAAAACTAACTCGACTAACGAAGATAGCAGTCGGCCATCTGGCTCGTCCAAATGAAGACAGGCATACGCATAACACAGAGAGCGTTCTCACACACGCGCGCAGCCCTTAGACTGCGGAGTCTGCGAGTGCATATCAGCGAGAAGTGAACGCCAAAAAAAGGAACAAGTGGGCCCAATCGGACCGCGACACACGACACAACAGGATCGCAGTCAAGTCATCGTGGCAGCATCATCGGTCACAAGCGACGAACCCACTAACTGAGATCGCAGTGAAGACTGAGCGGAAAGGTGAGTCAGATAGGTAGAGGTGGACGGAGCGAAAAGGACATAGACTCCAAGGCACGCCGACACCCCATTGACCCAAAACCAGTAGCGAAGGCGGTAGCAGTCGCACAAGCTCAAATCTAGAAAACTTTAAGACAAGACAACAGCAACGTCGTCGCCTGTCACCGCGGCAGCGATCCAGTCGGCGAGCAGCACCATCGAGTGCCGCCATGGCGACGATGAGCAGACGCGTCGGGCAGTGTAGGTAGCAAATCAACGCTATCTCAATGTCTAGCTCAGTACTAACTGGTTAGCTAGCTGGCCGGCTGGACGGCTAACTGACGGACGAGATAGAACAAGCAAGTATGTTCGCTGAAAACTTGCTGTGAGCTGGTAAAATCCAGTAAACGCTATGGAATGAATGAAAGCGGCGAAGCCAGCAAGCAACGGAGCAAACACGAAATGCTATACACAAAAAAAAAGAACAAAAATGGTGTGCCTCCGTGGCCTCATCACATTATTGTTTCGGTTAGTGATGTGCATTGGGTGGGGTACGTCCAGAGAAAAATGTTTAGGTTAGGGAACAAATACGGGAGATTGTACCGTGTCGCGTTATCGAAAGATCCGCCATTACAACAACGATCACGCTAAGAAGTCGCCGTGGAACGAACAGAACCATCGACGGCGTTCATATACATGTAACGGCAAGCAGTGATAGTTAATAGAAATATGACCAATCTATCTTTAAACGATAAGCTTGAGACGACTGTTTTATCGTCGTCTACTATCCGAACATATAAATAGATTATGGCAATAATCGTGCTCATGTTGATAAGCAACGAAATTCTAGTTATGGAATGATAGAATTTCTCCACACGCTAGTATAACATCAACTTTCAACTTTTTTGCAGCATCGACCGAACAGTCTCTGTGTACGAAGACAACCTTGGAAGCAGCAAAGCAGGACATCTGTAGACAAGTTACCTTTTCACAATCAATACTGTACAATTTAACTTAGGATCATTCGCGGCGCCTGACTAAAATGGGACACATGAATAATGTCATTGATAATCCGAAAAAGATACTTACTTCTTTTTACGTCATCTTGCACACTGTCCTGTTGCTCTGTCCAATTCTTGCAGCTGTAACCTGGCCACTGAGCTGTTTAGTCGTCCATGGTTATTCGCTTTGTAATCCGCTTTGTAACCAAATTTTGTTCATCGAGTTCTCTTTTCACCCCCTTCCCCCCAGTTTCCCTCTAAGTTTTCGAGTTCTAGCTATCAGGCTGGCATTCGCATGTGTATCCTAACCCATGCATATGGCAGCTAGGGGCATAGCATAGCCCTTCCTCACTGACTGCCCTGCTTCGAGAGAACCCCTTGCATATGCTAGCCTATGAATCTCAATGTACATCAATGCAACCGCTAACCTCCAATGATCGCAGATACCAGCTCGCCCTATCATCGCTCGATGTGAGAGGGCAGGCACGCAGATGGCCGACAAATCGGCTAATACATCAATGATAGTGGTCGCACCGTAAAATACGATGCGCGAAATTGAAGACTACGCAAGTCATCGCTATACTGACCCAAATGTCGATGTTCCTGCAGTACTGCAGCCGTCGTAGAAGTTCACGGCGTGCGTGCGTGTGTGTGTGTGTGTGTCTGTCTGTGATAAGCTGGATAGCAAAGTGACATGAGACTCAGGGCTTGTCGGCTGACGGTCGGAAAAAATCAAGCGGCTATTATCAATAAACAATATTAGCCACAATGAGCACATGACACTGGTAAAGGTTGTTCTAGCTTCGTCTGTGCGCACACTTACGGTACGGTCACACTACCGTCATCAACGCTACCATCAATATAATAATTGTAGGCCTCGCCATCACAATCAGCAGTGGCATTGTTGACATCATTAGTCACACGATACTGCCTATACTTGCACCTTAGAAAATAGCCAGCTGCGGCGGAGATAGGAACGGGCACGGGTACGGTAGCCGCAGCACTTCTTCTTGGCTTCTGCGTGGTTCGAGTGAGTATCGTTGAAGTTTGATTTGTCATCAGCTAGTCCATTCGATCAGCAGCTTGTCAAACAGGCGTTTGAAGAAGCAAATGTCTGCCCGTCCACGTCCAGCTAAGCGTCTCGGCGAAGAAAGAAAGGAACGAGCCATGACGAAACTTGCATAAAAACAAACAACCCAACCGTTCGAGCTCCGCTGTTGTCGTTGCCTCGTGGTCGCCCGTCGCGTTAGCAGCAACACTGCTGCCGACACAATCAGTGACAACATCAGGTCACATTTCATTCATTAGCTCATACAAGGACGGCCGGAATGGAGCCTACGGCCAGAGTCGTCGCTGTTGGTGGCGGGCCACCGGTTTGTATCCATCGCCTCGCCTCGCCATTATAGACCATTGTGCCAAGCTCATTGTGATGGGCGACCAACTGTACAGTTGGTCCGCATAAAAGGGCAACGCCATGAAAAACAGGGAACCGTAGACAGATAAACATGCAGAACACGGATCTCTTTTCCGGACTATCTATGGGGCGCCAGCTGAAGCATCTAGATGTGATAATAACGACGGACGGTGACCACAATTGGCCGTTTTGCAACAGGCGCTGGGGGTTGTGCTGGCGTTATTAGCGCTGTGAACGTTAGAGTCGCAATAACCAATTGCCGAGCGGATAACCTGCTTTCAAACTCATTTTGTCTTCACTCTTCGAAATTTATCGTCGTGTGCCTTCTCTCCTTCGTAGCCGATACCGCTACTAGCGTTAGCAGAGCTGATGCCGCTGCCGTCAATACGACGAACTTTGCATTTTACTGATACCGACAGGTTTTGCTCAGCGTACAATCGGCCTTTCACTTACTCAAGTGGTCGATACCAGGTCGGAACTGCTTAAATATGGTAGAGCACAGAATGCATAGATTAGTTAAGCTCATCTATTAAAAACGGTACCATATAATGGTTGGATTTACCGTTCGAAAGCGTTCATTTCGTTTGGTGGCAGCGTCACCTCAATCGCCTATTACTGTCTGGCCGGATTCGATCCGCAGGAAACAGGAATCGACCGTCGATAAATAACGAACTGTTACTTTGGTCATGAAAATCCTGTTCAGCCTATACGAACTAACGTACCCAGTGCAATTTGACCATTTTGAGAATCTAAGATTAAGCAAGACGGGCGAAGGCCAATAAAGAAATACATGGGCATTTATTTCTGTGTGTTCTCTTTAGCCAACGACGATACAGCATTTATCGCTGAGACCCAATGCAATGTGATCCCAGCTCAGACACGCCATAGCCAGCATGACTCACTCACCCAAAAAAACATGCATGAAAACTGGGGACCGGCATGTCGCGGCATCGTCGGACTCGATAAGCAAACGTTAGGTCACAGCGCAGCGTCACGTAACTACAGTCGAGTACAAATTCACAACGATAGACAATTGGTAAAATTTCATGATCTTATCTCGTGACTGTAAGTTTTCATTTGTATTACGAACGCAACAAGCGCCACCCATTTCTGGCTTACGTGGACACGCCGGCCGTAACTGTTGTCGCTTCCTACAACAACGACCCGATTCGAACTGCAGTTGCCCTGTTACGAACTGTGGTTGGTCATCGTTTAGGCTCCCCGCCTGCTGGATACAGTCGTCTTTGCCTGTCGCCCCATCTCGTACTGCGGCTAGTGATAACCGACGAATGAAAGTGAGACGGTACTTTTGTCGCGCTTTCAATCTAAATTTTGATGTTGTTATTGTTGTAAAAATTATTTTTACAACAAAGACAGTAGCAAAAGGCGGCTTGTTTCGTTACAGGGTCCTTGTGTGAGACGACTTAGTCAAACGCTTGCTGTTTATGTGACAATAACTTTACGGTATTATTCGCATTATGCCTATTTGCTAGTGGTTCTTTTCCTTTCACCTGTTTGTATTACAAATCGATGTTGTTGATCACGGCGTTTGCTAGATGCTTTTACCAGTTCATTCCCTGAAAAGATCGTGTTTTCGCAGCTACACTAGTACCCATACTGGCATAGTTCCCTTGAAATCCATGACACTGTAGACTTTCTGGGGCCCCTTTCCTCAAGTAACACCTAATAGTGACCCTAACGTCGTTTATAATGTCGGAAAAAATAATATCGTACAATATGGCCCATCGCGAACAATGCAGCTTTTCGTAACGATGACGAAAATACCTTTTGGTAATGTCCTGCAATTTTTTTCTCTCAGGCTCGTATCTATCCTACTTCTGTATGCTGGGCTTCGTTTAAGTGGCCGATACTAAATCAGCGGTAAAATTTGCCTTCCAGTTTTTATACTATTCGATCCACCTTAACGAACACTTGATAACATGGTCGTCTCGTTTCCCTCAAGTCGTTTACTGCCATAAAAGAGCATAACATTCGTGACGACTCCCGAAATGTCGCAGCTTCAGGACTTCAGCTCCCCGAACACACCTGCACGTCTCGGGTCAAATAAGGCGTGTGGTTCTAGAGTAAAATTCGAGTAGAGCCTTTCTGTGTTGTATTTATTCATGAAATGGAAGCAACTAACTGAGTAATCGGTTCAATTTTAGCTTGTTATCTTCAATAATTTAAAGTGATGGAACCTATGGTCTCGTTCGTACTCGAACGTACTGCATACAGCGAAGTTCGATATATCTAAACAACCTCATTGCTATAGGGGCAACTAGCTTTACGCTGCTATATTATATTTCATTTATGTTACTGTTGAACCGCAGTTGCGAAAATTGAGAGCTTTCTTGTCATCATAAGCGCGCTGCAGTTTGAAAACATTTACGGCCTATCACTATACTACACCATACGAGAAAGGCTAGATAAATAGTTCTACCTACGTATAGCCTAGTGGCGTCGTTCTTGCTTTTTCTGACTTACGTCCGAATACGCAATCCAATGCGCAACAGCAACGCCTCCGTAGGCTTGCTTATTCCAGCCAGTTTTATGCGTAGCGTGTTTTCCGTGTACGAATCTCTCGACAAGGCTTTGCCGTTTATTTATGCAGCAGCAATTAAGTGGAGCGTGGGTATTTGCTCTACAGGGAAGGACTAGCCACGCGCCAACCGCGTGAAACAAATACATATGGACTTAAGGACATTGGCTTTCATCGGCTGCTTGTGGATCTTGATTGTGTGGAACTGCGGCCCTTCTATGCGTTGCTAGTTCCTCTCCTAAATCGCCCTCGTGTCGCTAACGTATTCTGACTCTTGTACATTTCTCCTGCCTTATTTCTTGTTCAGGTTGTCTCGCGTTCTCGCTCCTGCTCCGAAGCCGTCGCTCCATGTCTCAAATTCCCTCGTGGCAGCGCTGCCACTGGCGATGACGTTGAAGACCATGCAGCCGCCGCGCCTGGTTTGCCTGGACCATCGACAAATGGTCCTATGTTTGTTCGCGAAGACGCCACATTCTATCGTCGGTAGAACCTGCCAACTAATCGACAGTCGACCAACGAACCGGTTGCTATGTTACACCACGCTACAAAGCGTTACTTCTACATAAGCATTGTATATTGTAGGTGTTTCCCTGCGCGTGTGTGTGTGTGTGTGTGTGTGTATACGTTGAAAAAATGCACACCGCATAGATTGTGCCCTTCTGCTTTCGGCACGCTGCATAGTACAGTTCGTTACGGTCACTACAGGGAATCCTCATAATACTGCCCTGTCATATTGCTGGGGTCCTCCCAGTTCTGCGCACGCATTTTCATTTGTACGTACAGAACACTTACTGCTGCAGCGAAGACTTTTACTTCTGCTGTTGCTGTTGGGGCTGCCGCCGCCGGGGCCGCTGCTCCTCCGATTTCTTATCCCTCCGATTGGTTCGTTAGTTCAGCCTATCAGTTCGTGGCCGGCTTTCCTACCGTCCTTACCACTACCGCCATCTACGTGTGTCTCTGATTCGCTCAATCCAGCAGATCCGCCATATCCACCACTTAGAAGAAGATTCGCCGTCTTGTCGCTTGCGCTGCCTTCAACAGCAGCGGCGGCGGCGGCGGGTACAGCAGCAGCATAGCTGAAACCTCAACTTCGAATCCGAATCCCTTCCGTCATCTCCCCATCGCTTCCTGGCGCTTCTCTCCTGGCCTAAAAGTCGCTGCACCGCTGAGCTTCATCTACCGCCGCAGGTGCCTCCATCTATGTGACGGCCCTGGCCCCAGCGGCTGCGGCTGTGGCGACTAGCAAACAGCGCTGTGCCCCGTCGCGAGTCGCCGGCGCCAGCAGTCACCGGGCGCCGGTCGTCGCACAACCGCACCGCGTCTTTGGGGGCCCCTCATGCAACTTCACCAAGAACGGCAGCAGCGGTAGAAGAACGTGGTAACAACGACAAGTCTAACCTTTTTCTTTCTTTCACGTCCTCTAAAGATATGCTCGTCTAGTAGCTTATTTCCTTTCTATGCCTTCTACACTTTTTTTTTACATTGCTTGCTGACTGGCGCCTGCGGAATTTATTCCACAATGCACAGTAAAATTACTATATAGAACTAGCAGTAGCTCGTTAACTGAAGCCAGCCTTTTGCGTGCTTATTTACCGTTGATGGTTGTGCCTCTGCGGCTGCCATCGCCCGCCAGGTCCTCTATTAGTCTGTGCTATTACGGCGCGATCCGCGTCGACGGGTCCGCAAGTCGCGAATCCCCACCGAACACTGACATCTACTGGATATCTACCGAGCATCGTCATGGTGAAAATGGAACGGTCATACAGTTAGAAAATTACAGTTTACCAGCAGCGATCACGGCGGTTGTATCGATTCCCTTACTATTCGACGTACCGTGCACGTAGCGTATGCACCACCATAGGTTCGCTACTCTCGTAAAAATTCATCTGTGCCGGCCGAAATTATCACTATTAATGCAGTTATAATGAATGGTACCACGCGGCATTTATAAAATAGAGAGCAACCGCTGAGTACACGTCTGTATGACACGATGGTCTTATCAACGACGATTGGACTTTAGTAAATCAAATCCTAAATAGGCTACATCGGAGAATCGCTTTCATATTCATAAAATGTTCGTAAACAGTTACACATCTTCTACCGAATATAAACAATAAAATGAAGTATTGTTATCATCTGCTATCACATTAGTGCGTCTTCATATACGGGTGTTCAATGTGTACGATGGAATGGGATTTGGCTAAAGCTCACAATTTGCTTATTACCGTTCGTAGAACCTGTCTTCGTCGCTTATGCATATCCGCAGATTGATGCATTCCATCCGTATAGAAGTAGACTCTCCACTTCTGCTGCGACCTCTCGTATGGCAACTATTATAGCTTAAAATGCTGTGTTCTAAACCTCTTTTTTCAACTGTGTGCCTCGTTTTCATCTGACCCGCGGCACTTCAACTTTTGCAGTAACTAAGGACCCTTTACTGATCCACAGTGATTCGATCGTCTTGAAAGCCATCAGCATCTAACGACGCGACTGTAGTTTTTCTCTTCTGCTATTACTGATGCGGCCGTATTCTGCGTTGCATTTGGTTCGCCGCTCGGCGCGCACGATCGGTAAGATCCATGAGATAGGTAGGTCGTCGCTATCATCATCATCATCATCATCATCATAGTCATCGACTTCGGACATTCCACCTATCGTTGCCTGTTTTCGATCGTTTAACTTTTTACTTCACCCTTGGCTTCAGCGTCGTGGTTCAGCTTTCGACTATAACATTAGTAACAGCGGCGGTGGCGCCCGCCGCGGTCTCATGCCTAACGGCCAGACCGCAGTGGCAGAGTGGCATAAGCGTATCGTACTTTCAAAGACGTCCCTACCGCCGCTACCTTGGTCGTTTGCTGGCTGGCTGGCTGGCTGGCTGGCTCGCTCGCTCGCTCGTTCACTTAGTTGGCGTACGGGGCCCCACACTGACGACAACGACAATGGCAATAAGGACGAAGGGAGCAGCGCAGAGTGAAGCAGAAGCACTTCAGACTGTTTCGCATTTCTTCTTCTAGCCGCGCGTCTATCGCTCACTCTCTAGCATTAGTCAGATAGGCGCGGGGTTGTCTTGCTTACACCCTCTTATTTCAGTTAGATTTCTATACGACAGACGTTCCTTGGCTAGACCCTGAACCGGTACAGCGGGACAGCACGAGGGCGATAGCTTAGTTCTCTCAATCAGTCGGTATGAACTAAAAAAAAAACCACTTTACTTGTTACTTAGTTCAGTTTGCTTCGTTAGCCTGATACGACAAGCTTTGCCCAGCTCAGCTAACAGCTCAGTCTTAGTCGCTTTTCCTCAGGAAAGTGGCTTCAACGGCTCAATAGGCGATTCCCCAGACAAACCTCTCGTACTGTTTCCCCATCTCAATGATTCTTTTTGTCGCTCATCTATCCCTTTTGGATCAGCCGTTTCTGGCGTTCGTTCTGGCGTTTCTCCATAGTCCTTACGAGATTGCTCAGCTTTGCCCGATTTCGACAAACGCAGTGAAAAGCGTGGAGCAACGATGACACGGACCATCGTCGCTACATGGCAACAGTTTGTAACGTCAGTGCGGTCAGAACACAGGACTGCCATGTACGCTCAACTATGCAGCAGCGACGTCAGTAGCACATGGACAACGAGCAAAGGTGGCAGAGGCCGAACAAATACGGTGCTTCGTTGAATTAGATCGCATTCTCGAAAAAGCAATGGAAGAATAGACGCTGGTTAGAGGAACGCGTCAAGCCAAAAGAGATAGTAACTGCCAGTAGTAACTATAAGCGCGACGATAACAACGACGGCAGGAACGACGACGAAGAGTGACGTTAAAGCTGCTGAAACAAAACAATAATAGCAAACGGCAGTAGAAATAGCAGAAAAGCTGGCAGCCGATCATCGTCCGCAATAGCAGTACCAACGAGGCCGAGAATTCAGCTAGGTAGGTACATGTACCTGAGCACATCGATAGAAAGCCATAGACCAAGTCAATGTACTGCCATAGTAAGACAGTTTGGGACATTTAACAGCGGGACGCTGGCTAAGAACCAAGTGCAATAATAAGTGTGACCCAAGACGGAATTGGATGGAGCGCGATACGAACATAGCACACGTTGTGTCCTGCTGTTGCTACACGAACGCCAGGCCAATCAAGTATAACAATGTAGGTATAGAAACAACGCAGCGCATTAGGTCGTTGAAGTTAAGCGACGGCAACTAAGACGAGCCACACAAATAAACGGGCCCAACTGGCGATTAGTGACGAACACGTGAAATGGTGATTTCCCATTCGTTCGAACTGCCTCTTAGATGTTTAAAAGGCTCGGTTTGCTTAGCTTTTTCTCTCGAAACGTTGAAGTGGTAAGTCCTATTCTGCCCTACCACTATCACGTTGCTTGCCTATCGAGCGAAAGGTATCGGCCGTTGACGGACGAAGTTCGTTTCATCTCATCAACGATGACCTCAAAAGTTCCGTGTAAATGCCTTATTTCTTTTTGCCCGCGGTCTTTCCCTCTAAGTCTAGCTATTCGACTCACTAAGCTTAAGCTATTTGTCTGTCATAAACAGGCAGCAGCCGCAAAAACACAGACAGCTAACACATGATTGAGTTTATGAGTCAGGTCGTAGTCACAGTCTTGCATTTGTAATGTATTTCGCCAATGCTGCCATACCGCAGATTGCCACAGGTATGCTAATGGCCCTACCTTCGCAATAGGATTAGGCTAAACGTTTAAATATCTGCAAAACCGTCCAAAAGTCGTCTCTGACTCATCAATTCACGGCGAGTTAGGCTATTTTTCGCAATGTACCTGTAGTATGATGTAGCAGGATGTTGTATGAGACGCCAAGCGGCAGAGATGTTTCTGCGGAAAAGCCGCGTATAGAGGAGATAACTTTTTTGCCGATGGCAAACGTACCGAAAGCAAAGCTATCACCTACGAGGTATTTCGCGCTCGTCATTTACAGCATAACCGTATTTGATACTAGCGCTACATTTAGTGAAGCGTACTGTGACCTGTGGTCCGTCCTCACGGAAATGATACTACCTTCTCCTTGACCGATAGCAGGTCGAAGGTACGGCTGGCCTAAGCCCCAAATACGGGAGTCGTCTGCGTTTGTAACCAGGCGATATTGCCTTATATAACGAAGCGCCAATAATGGTTAAGTTCTGTCCTCTGTGGCACGATCGAGATGTCTAGGGCTGTAATAGCTTATGTAAACGATACAACGATCATGTACATTATTTTATATGTATGTATATATTATTTATACGATGTTCAGTTGCAGGCCTATAACAGAGCTCCGAGAAAACTATATCCTGCGGTCACTGCTCTATTCGAAATGTATTGACTACATCAAACTAATCCGATACGGTGTTAGCGGAACAAACTTCAAACCAATCGTCTACCACTGCGTTCAAAGTAAGCAAATCAGATAGAGCATACAGAGTTCAAGACCATCCGACAGACGTCACAGTTTGAAAAAACGAGCGCTTACGAATAAAACAGTCACATGTATAAAAGTAACTAGCTTCTTTTTACCAATTGGCTACATATAGTAGTAGTAGTAGTAAGACAATAGAGCGAATATTTGCAACGGACTGTTCGATAATAGTAAACTGAAGATTTTTTTTCTCCAAAAAGTTCAACATTCCACGAAATCTACGAAAACCTAAACATAATTTTAGCAGTACCTTTGCATTGTAATGCTACATGACACTAACGTGAAGAGACGCTCTTCACTAATCTAGCTCTGATTCTTGAGCTAAGTTAGTGACCTAAGAAAACTATCGCTTACGGCTTAGAAAGCGCTCATTGTATTTTAGATGTCTGATGTGGTAAATTTTACCTGCTTCAGCTTTTGCCATAAGCACGAGAACAGCAGATGAAATACGCTGCTTTATTAAACGGGTTCAGCCACGAACACGTCCACACGAGCGAGTGCTCACAGGTCTGTGCGTGGCGCTATCCGCCTCATCCTCACCATTATCACCATGAACTCTGCCGCAACGCCTGCCATCTGCGACGATCGCTATGCAGATATTACTATCCCCCTGCCCAGCCCAGTTCTGCAGTTTGCCATTTGCAACGGCAACGATGTTCATGTCTCGTATTGCGATAGTTGTAGTGGTGCTGATGACACTGATTTCTGTCTGTGCGTCTGTCATTGCAGAAAGTAGCTACAGCTGCTGCCGCCCCAATGATATCAGTGGATGTCCAGTATGAAAATGGGGCGTCAGGTAAATGCCTGCTGCTGCAGTGTTTGTTCTCGCACCGAGAAGATATTGTTCAGAGTGTCTTTGATGTTTTTCGTGGACCCACTTTCCACCTTCTCTGCCGATATTTTGCTAATGCTTAGTTTTATTTCGTCGATCTTCGTTGCATGCAAATATCATAAGGACGTTCAGGAAGACTGTCAAATACTTTAACGAGAACGATACTAGCGTAACGCTGCGATGTCAGTGCTGAGATACCAACAAGCGAATTCTCTCTGACAGGTACAAGGCCTGTTATCGCCTTCGTATATTTATTTAGTTCTTCCTAGATGCTGTTTTCCCGATACGGTCTCTTCCGTTATATATATACGTGGTATGTTAAATTTGGGGAAAACTTTGGCGGGCTGTTTGTCGTAAAACGCATGCGTTCATCCTCTACTTCTGCTAGCAGACGAAAGACAGCTTTTTTTAAAAAAAAAAAAAAAAAAAAAGATAATAAACTCGTCACGACGAAGAATGGTGCGTCGTTTTCGGAATTTGAGCGAAGATTAGCTATTATCCAACTTTTCTGCGCCCCACTAAGATAGAAATTCGTCTTTCGTCCGAAATCGACAATCGCCGTTCTTGCCAATTTTTTCGCGACTTCTGAAAAGTCAGAGGAATACTTTCAGCCGGCAACCTAAAAGATATTTGATAAAATTAAAAGAGTTTGAAGATTTATCAAAATGCTTCGAAAAGCCATTTTTAATACATCTAGGGGTTTGTAATTCGTGAATCAACGAGTACTTTATAGAGAAAAAAAAACCTCTCGATTGTGCCTTTAATAACGCTTCGTATTTTTTAGACTCTTCGTGCTTTCTGGCACCTCTTGAAGCTTTTAACCATTTTGAGCTTTTGTATTTTTGGGACTTCTAGCTTTTATCAGTCGGACATCTAATTCTGTTGAAATTTTCCGTATATGGAGTACTGAAACAACACTTTGTTGACTGATAATGTTGTTAATGCACAATTACTATGAAAAGGTTCTTTGTGGGTTAGAGAAGTAATAACTTTAGAATGATTGGTTAGTGGTTTAGGTCGCGAATTGAAATTGTAGTCACAGTGGATGATGGTTATATCGAATAAAGATGACCGTCAGAAATGACACTTCTAGTGCGTGCAGAAAAATTCGTTCAAAGACTCTTCAGGCAAAATTATTTGTGGACCTAAACTGCGTCCTTAAGACGATTTTAGCAAACCTGACGTACGGAGCGTCTGCAACCTGCATTGAAATTGACTTGGGTCCTTCTATGCAGAAGCATCGGCAGTATCAATATGACGCTGTGTGCTGTCCTGTCTTTATTTTCCTGGCATCATCTCAGAAAACAGCGTGAAGTTTCGCTGCATTGGCCGGAACGGCGGCAAGGACAGTAATCGCTAACGGGGTCCGTTGCTTCTTTTTCTGCTGCTGCGAAGTAAGGGACACCGGCAAAGCCGGTCGGAGCAGCTTCAGTTCTATGTTCTACTTGTGTTCGGGGCGCGTCCTGCGTCGACTTCATCGGAGCCAGAAGACCTTTTCTCTGCGGCGGGCGACAAGCAACAAGACGCCTGCCGCTAAACTTGCCAGAATGGTCAAACAGCCAATAGTAGCAGTAGGAGCAGCAGAAGTACAATCTATTTGGTCAGCAGCCGACACAGCAGTAACGTGTTTTGCAGTGACCTCTACTACTGACACTTTGTCTTCATCTACTCGATAGTCGGTATCATCAATATCGGCGGAAGCTGACACGGTGGAATTTTCAGCAGATGTTTGATCATTACATGATCGTTTGCGGCCATGATAATATTTACTTAAAGTCGATCATTATTATGCTGGAGATGACACCATCCTCGAACATTGCACTCCTTTTTCTAGCTTAATTGGATCTATTCAATATGATATACGTTAACGATCATTAATAGTAAAGCTAAAAATGCATCATGGATTTATCACAGTTATTAATTTGTATATATACATACATATATACAAGCATTCATAAGACTGGTAGGGGCTTTCATAATTCTCTTCCTTACGGCCCACCTAGTTCGATGCCCTCACTGTCATCATTGGTTGCTTTTGTGACCGACCGATCAATAAAGTCTCCTCATGAATTTTTTTCTTTT